>NC_044032.1:495498872-495798935 GCF_901765095.1 Microcaecilia unicolor
ACACATCCCTTCTGTACCATCCGCATCAGTGGGCTACACTTTATCTCTGCACTTGTATCCATTGGTCATGCAGCCAGACCCACCCTTCCAGCAAAACATATCCACTCCCACAGTATAGCTGCCTGTACAGAGAGTGAATCATCACTCATCCCACAGTCAGATGTGTCCTTTACCTATGCCAGCTGCCACCTCCCTGCATATCTGCTCCAGAAGGACTGTTTTTTTTTTCTGGAAATGCCAGTTTTGATTTGAGTTCTTCAAGGTCCCTGCAAATGTCAAATCATCTGTGGGGATAAAACTACTACTACTACTACCTTTTCTATATCGCTATTAAATATATGTAGCACTGAATACTAAAAAGGTATGAGACGGCCCTCCTCGACAGGGTTTACAATCTAATCGAGACTAACACACAGGACAAATAAGGGATTAGGGAATTACTTATGGTGGGAATGATTCAGATTCCTGTAACACTTGTGTACTTTCATTGCCTCTGTTCTCACTACCTCCCATCCATGCTATTCTCGTACACAGTGGGCCAGATTTTCAGCCGTCAGCGGTGAGTGCTTTTGCTCACCACCGCTGGAATTATTCCCAAATATTCAAAGCCAGGCCCTGTCTAGCCATCGACTTTAAATTTCCAGTTATTTTTGAGCCAGTTAATATATATCCAGTTAAGTTGATATTCAACACTTAAGTAGCCATGGGGTAGCGTATAAAGATATGACAGATTTTTATGCTGTACAATTTATGCACTAAGTCTAGCCACTTAAGGGCTGAATATCAGCTCTTAAGTGGCCAAGTGCTAACCCTGCTTCCAGAATGCCCCTAGCATAGCTGGCTTTGAGTTAGGCACTAACCGCAAATTTCAGCGGCACTTGCTGTTTCCAGGATTTTAAGAGTGGAAATAGATTGTCAGTTTTTCTTAAGCTCTTAGGTCTGTAGGATAGTGATGAACTCTTTCTCCTTCTTAGAAAGTTGAGGACTATTCATAATTTTTTTGATCAGGAGATCTTTCATTTGTTAGTGCAATCTCTAATACTCTCTCAATTAGATTACTGCAACTCTCTATATATTGGTTGTATGAAGAAATAAAAAGCAGGTTGAAAAGAGTGCAGAATGCTGTTATAAGCATCATCTTTGCAGCACATAAGTATGATGTCATTACCCTACTAATGAAACAACTACACTGGCTTCCCATAGAGGCCACACTGGAATTTAAGGTATTAACATTGATTCATAAGATTCTTTACAGGGATGCCCCTGTTGACATGTTTAATCATGTTTTGTTTCTAAATAGAAATGGTTTTAGAATAACTAGACATTATGTGCTTATTTTTCCTTCTGTTAGACAGTCTTCTTTTTCTTACCAAGAAAATGTAATTTATTGGAATATGATTTCTCAGGCAACTGGAAAATTATAATCTATTTAGAAAGATGTTGAAAACATTCCTTTTTAGAAAATATTTTAATCTTGAATGATTATTATTATGATTTGATGAATCTGAAGTATTTTGATAAGTATGATATGTAGTTTTCTTGCAGAATTCTTCAATTTCTCAATTGTAACCCGCATTGAACTGGTTGGTAGTTGTGGGATATAAGACTGTAGTAATAATACTAATACTAATAATACTTAACTAGTTAAGTGTCACTGAAAATTAACAGCTAACCCAGACCAAGTGATTTAATGTACTTATCACAGTGCATCAGTGTTACAGCAACTGCACTCAGCATTCATCCTGTCCATTTCATGACCATTATCAGTCTGCTGTACAGATGAATAAATACAAATAAATACAATGCAAAATAAATATATAAATAAGTAACTATATACTTATAAATATAGGGTAAAGTATAATTAAAACAAAAATACCACAAAATATACAACTTACATCAATAATATCAAGTAATGTAAATAATGCTTCACTATGGAGGGTGAAAGATAAGACAAATAAATACAGTTACAAGAAATGGATACAATGAATGAAATACAATTCAATAAAAATGAAATACAATTAAATAAGTAAATAAGTAAAAGAGAAAATAAATAGAAAAGAGAGCCAAAACCTGCTATTATTTAAAAAAACTATATAACATAAAATGTGCCTACACATTACCTAATGAGAGTGACATACGGGCTTATTTTCGAAAGAGAAGGACACCCATCTTTCGACACAAATCGGAAGATGGGCGTCCTTCTCACAGGGTCGCCCAAATTGGCATAATCGGAAGCCGATTTTGGGCATCCCTAACTGCTTTCTGTGTCGTAGGCATAGCGAAGGTGGGAGTTGGCCGTGCCTAACACATGGGCATCCTCGCCCCATAATGGGAAAAAAGGGTGTCCCTGATGAGCATTTGGACAACTTTACCTGGTCCTGTTTTTCTTACGACCAAGCCACAAAAAGGTGCCTGAACTGACCAGATGACCACTGGAGAGAATCGGGGATCACCTCCGCATATTCCCACAGTGGTTGCTAACCCCCTCCCACCCTCAAAAAATATCTTTAAAAATATTTTGTGCCAGCCTCTATGCCAGCCTCAAATGTCATACTCAGGTCCACTGCAGCAGTATGCAGGTCCCTGGAGCAGTTTTAGTTTGTGCAGTGCACTTCAGGCATGCGGACCCAGGCCCACCCCCCCACCTGTTACACTTGTGGTGGTAAATGTGAGCCCTCCAAAAACCACCAGAAACCCACTGTACCCACATCTAGGTGCCCCCTTCACCTGTAAGGGCTATGATAGTGGTGTACAGTAGTGGGTAGTGGGTTTTGGGGGGGGGGGGGGTGAGGGGCTCAGCACACAAGGTAAGGGAGCAATGTACCTGGAAGCAATTTCTGAAGTCTACTGCAGTGCCACCTAGGGTGCCCAGTTGGTGTCCTGGCATGTCAGGGGGACCAGTGCACTATGAATGCTGGCTCCTCCCATGACCAATGGGCTTGCATTTGGTCGTTTCTGAGATGGGCGTCCTTAGTTTCTATTATCGCTGAAAATCAGAAACAACCAAGTCTAAGGACAACCATCAATAGGGACGACCTAAATGTCAAGATTTGGGTGTCCACGACTGTATTATCGAAACGAAAGATGGACGCCCATCTTGTTTCGATAGTACAGGTTTCCCCGCCCCCTTCACCAGGACGTCCTGCGAGAACGTCCTCAGGAAAACTTGGGCGCCCCTTTCGATTATGCCCCTCCACGTGTCTCACACATAACAGCACTGTTAAAAAGTCATCGTGGAACTGGAAAAAAAAAAAGAAACTCCATGTGACAGCGATTTTACAATGAACGAGTATGACACACACCTAGGACAGGGTTGTCACCTTTTTTCCCTGGGCATGTGTATAATATCGACTCTTACCATAAAGCTGTTCTACACATGTACTAGGCACTTTCCTACTGAGCTGCTTGAACAATTTCCACACATCTCATTTGCATGCAATTTCCTTTGATTGCTGTTTCAAAATCGGTAAGTTCAACCACTGATACAGACACACGCGGTAGACACACGCGGTATTTAATGGCGACTTCTGAGCATCTGGCCCTTAGCCCTCAAAGCAGAAGCATGACCATATCTGTGGGAAATCTGTTTAATAAAGAATTCAGCTGTCTTCAAAACTGAAACAATGCTAGAGCACTTGTTTTCCTTGATCATTCTTTCTTCTGTAACGCAGAGGAGTGTGATCAAGAAATGTATTAAGTTATGTCCAATAAAAAAGGTATCATCTTATTTTCTTTTCCATGTTTTATTTTGTTTGATTTCTGTAACGCAGAAAGATTAACTCACAGATGCTTACTTCTGTAATACAAGTATTTTCATTGCACTGGCACTGGTCCTGGTAATGTCATTTTAGTTTTAGGAAGAAAGCTTCAGTTTCACTGCAAAGGATTTCTAATTGTTTTAGTCGTTCTTAATTACCCTGCCCCCCACCCATGCACATAATTAGCATTTTTCACATTGCACAGCTATTATTTAAGAATGAGTAAGTGATTTCTTAGAAGTGCTCTGCCTTGTGATGATGAATACATAGTTCAGGGGTGTCTGTCAAGCTGTCAGTCTGTATGGGGGATTTAGAAACAATAGCAACATTCTCATGCCTAGATGACTGTGATTGTTTTTGCTGCTACATTATTCTATCAGCAATGATTCAAATCCTCCTTCATATTTCTGGAGAAACTATGTTTCTTTACAAATATTTAGAGATTGATTCAGAGAGGTGAATATGGACTTGGGTAGGAGCGCAATGCTAGTTCTTAATACTGCATAAGATTCAAGTGCAACATCCTTTTGCCTCCCATGCAACTGTTGCCCCAGCAAAGATTACTCAAACCTGTCTTAGGGGTCCACAGGCCAGTCAGGTTTTCAGGATATGGCCGCGTCAACTCTCGGCGGCCATTTTGAATCGGCACTGGGACCGTCAGCACTCAGCATTGCAAAGGAAACAGAATGCAGGGCAACGCTCTGGGCAGGAAAGAGGGGGAATGTGAAAGAGTGTTAGTTACATATACACATACACAGATATGAGCACGAGCATGAGCAAAATTGAAAAAAATGAAAAAAAAGTTGATGGTGCCAGCGGACTAGCAGCCTATTCCTTCACAGGGACATCAAATCATAACACATGACATATAACAGTTTACAAAAGCTAAGTATAACCATCTTTGTTTGGCTCTTGTTAAGTGGTAAGAAGGGAGGGGTGCGCTATGATGGTGGATCCCAGTGGCATGTTATAAGCTATTTTATGGCTGAGCTATATGCATGGCAATCTGAGCATAACCATACACTATTAAAAGGTCCGGGGATCAGACCCAGACAGCCTCCATTCAAGAACTGATTATTAAAGCACTGACCACAACCTTCCCTTTCATGAATAATCATATAACAATATATAATTAGATACACACTTTAGTAACAGCAAAAGAGCTTCCTTCCATTGTCAGGCGCATTAGATGTAATGTAATACCCACTCTCCCCAAAAAAGTGATCTAGATCCTATAGCAAACTTGCCATACCATAATAGCACTGCCAGGAATCTCATAGCAACCACCACTTTCTAGAACACCAGTATTCCTCCTTTAGGGAAAACAGAACAAGCTGTAGTGATACAGATCACTACACAAAAAAAAAAAACAACTCTAGCAAAATACAATACCTCAGTCTATCATACACATAATACAGACAGACTTTCAGCAAAAGCTGAATAAGAGATTGAAAATAAGCAGACAACATCTGAGCTGGAAACCTTAAGAAGCCAGATTCCCTCTTATACTAAGCAAAAGTCAAAGACTTTATTGATGCACACTTCCGAAGTTGTTGTGACACTATTCTTCAATGGTTTTGCTCCTTTCATACTAGTCAATCCTTCCAGGTAATATTCCCTCACTCTGTGTCTGATCTGGCCCCTCTTACCTGTGGAGATCTCCAGGGTTCTGTCCTCTTCCCGCTGCTCTTCAACATTTTTCTCTCTGGTATCTCTTATTCAGAAGTCTCTCATCAAAGGTTACATTTATGCTGATGATTTTCTTCTAGACTACTCTCAATACTCTTATGGCCCAAACCTCACTTCTCTACAGGCATACTTGGATAAAGTGGTTTCCTGGCTTACTGCCGACTGTCTTCATCTTAACCCACAGAAAACTGTGGCCCTCTGGCTCACTAGTCATCGTACGTACCCTTTATTTACTCTCACTATTAATGGGTTGACCGTCCAGCTCATAGACTCTTTCAAATACCTTGGTGTTTACCTTGATCGTGCCTTGACTTTCTTATCACATACATTGCTGCAACTGTTAAGAATTGCTTCTATTCTCTCCAACCATATCTTACCAGTAAAAGCTGTGCAATGATTCTTTATGCCTTGGTCACCTCAAAGTTTGGTAACTGTAACATCATGTGCGCTGGTCTCCCTATCATTTCTGTTCATAAACTCCAGACCGTGCAACAACACAGCTGTCCATATTCTCTATTACACCAGGCGCTATGATCATGTCACTCCATTTTTGAAGGATCATTGTTGGCTTCCCATTAAGTTCTGTATTATTCATAAGATTCTTACCATTACTTAGAAGGCTCTTTGTTCTGGATCTCCCTCCCCTCCCCCCCAGCCAACCTGATTACCCCCTACTATCCTCCATGTGCCCTTCTCTCCACTTTCAATTCCCATCCCTCTACACCTTCCATTCGCTGGGTTTGGCTTGATTTAACCTGTCATTCAGCTTTCTTCTGTCTACCCCCCTTCCTTTGGAATTCCCTACCTTCTACCCTGAGATCTGTGCTTTTTTATCCCCACCTGCTCTTTTTTCAAATCCCACCTATTCTCTCTGGCATTCCCATAAGTCCCTGCCTGCGCAGCGGGTGTCCAGGTTTGTGGTCCGTAGGCTGTCAGCACCAGCCCTGATTGTGTATTCCCTCTTTCTTTCTTTCTTTCTTTCTTTCTTTCTTTCTTTTCTCCATCCTGTCTTAACATTGGCATTCCTTTCCTATTTCTGTTTAGCTTTGTACACTGTCTTTGATTTGCTGTAAAAGGCAGTATATCAAATGTTCCAATAAACATGTATTCCAATTACTAAAGTGTTTTTTTCTACCTTTGTTGTCTTGGCATTTTGATTTTCTAACTGTAAATATTACACTAGGCCCTAGAAGTCCCAAAATAGAACATGCCAGATTGCTGCAGATCCCTACACAGGGTGCCTGCACACTAGCAGAATCCCTAACCATAGTCACTCGTGCAGAGCACAGAAAGACCCTTACCCAAACCAGAATTAGAGACCGGTTTAGAATATGTACATTAAAATTAAATAGGAATTCCACAAAGTCAGACTCTGCATGCTATGCAAAACTGGAGAAACACTCATAGAAATGCATTTTCTCCTATACTGAGCAAAGTATGAAGCTAAAAGCAATGCACACTTCCTCAGCTGACAATTTCTAAACACTGAAATGCAAATACATTTTTTTGTGCCTTTGTTGTCTGGACATATACGATTTTACAATTGCATTGATCCTAGTCTTTTTCTTTCTTTCTTTCTTTCTTTTTTTTTTTTTGCCTAATCAGTTGTTTTGATTCCTTTTTCAGAATCTATTGTCCATTTTTCCATTTCCCCTCACTTTCCTCATATGGAAAATATCTGTTATAAAACTATGCAGGAATACATGCACAAAATGTAGGCACACTGAAAAACAGTGCCTACTTCTAAACCATACAGCCACACCCTGAGATTACAGAATGTTCCACTGAAAGGTAAAACCACTCAATCTAACACAGTCTAAAGCAACCTCTAGTGGCCAGTTAAGAATATTGCAACTATATTCAGTTCATCCCCTAAATTCAAGACATTAGCATGAATTAATAACCCTTTTGACATTTTTAATGCCTGCCCATAATTAAAACTGTAATATGATAACTATACCTCTCAAGATGGAGATACATTTACTCATGAGGCACCCTCTTGATAATCTTAAAGCAGTTTAATAAATATGAAAAGAATGGCTAATGAGTTTATTACTCAGGCATTAACCTTTTCAGCATACATGATCCCACTAACCCACAAATTCGATGTCGCTGAAAATTGTGGGTGCAAATTTGGGCATGCACCCATTTTGCATGTGCACTGTAATTGAATAATGACACAATTAGCATCAATAATTGGCTTAATAAGAACTTATTACGTGGAGGGGCATAATCGAACAGGGGCGCCCATCTCTAAGGGCGCCCATCTCCGGGGACGGCCCCAGAAAGAGGAGGAGCCAACCATATTATCAAACAAGATGGGCGCCCATCTTTTGTTTCGATAATACGGTCAGGGACGGCCAAATCTCAACATTTGGGCCGCCCTTAGAGATGGCCGACCTCGGTTTTCGCCTACAATGGAAACTAAGGGCGGCCATCTCAAAACTGGCCAAATCCAAGGCATTTGGTCATGGTGGGAGGAGCCAGTATCTGTAGTGCACTGGTCCCCCTCACATGCCAGGACACCAACCGGGCTCTCTAGGGGGCACTGCAGTGAACTTAATTAATTGCTCCCAGGTACATAGCTCCCTTCACTTGGGTGCTGAGCCCCCCAAATCCCCCCAAAACCCACTCCCCACAACTCTACACCACTACCATAGCCCTTATGGGTGAAAGGGGGCACCCACATGTGGGTATAGTGGGTTTCTGGTGGGTTTGGGAGGGCTCACATTTACCACCACAAGTGTAACAGGTGGGGGGATGGGCCTGGGTCCACCTACCTGAAGTGCACTGCACCCACTAAAACTGTTCCAGGGACCTGCATACTGCTGTCATGGAGCTGGGTATAAATTACAAAAAATCAGGAAGAACAAATCCAACAAACCAAGTTAAACCATAAACTCACTATAATAAACTTGGGTTCAAAATAATTTATCTTTTTTTTATATATGCACTTTAAAATGCTATAAATATTATAAAGTGTTTTAAAAGTGCTCAGACCATACCGTTTACACCCATTATATCCCCAAGAGGAATATGTGGTGGTGTCACAGTGGAACCATCATTGCACATACAATGTTCCGCCTCCTAATATTTGTGTATGTACATACAGCTGAGCCCAAGTAGATCTTTATCACCAGTGTATACATATATCTATAATAAATATGTATAGGTCATAAACTACTCACATTAAATACTGTTAGGCTTGAGCTCAAACCTCCGCCCATACATTATGGTGCATTCCATATTACCATCCGATACATAGATAATAGAACATACAATACAATATTTGTTTGAACCTAAAGGAGGTATATGTTAATTCATGACAAACTGATCTCACTTCCCCCACATATCTTAAATAAACCAACCCACAATGCGATATACACATATATTCACACAGTTATTTCACTTCCCTTGGGGTATATTGTGCTCGTGCTTGTGCTTCATTAAAATCACATATCATTCATCCATTCCAATCTTGCCATCACAATACAAAAATATTAGGAGGCGGAACATCGTATGTGCAATGATGGTTCCATTGTGACACCACCACATATTCCTCTTGGGGATATAATGGGTGTAAACGGTATGGTCTGAGCACATTTAAAACACTTTATAATATTTATAGCATTTTAAAGTGCATATATAAAAAAAGATAAATTATTTTGAACCCAAGTTTATTATATGGAGCTGGGTATAACATTTGAGGCTGGCATAGAGGCTGGAAAAATGTTTTAATTTTTTTTAGGGTGGTAGGGGGTTGATGACCCCTGGGGGAGTATGGGGAGGTCATCCCCGATTCCCTCTGGTGGTCATCTGGTCAGTTCGGACACCTTTTTGAGGCTTGGTCCTGAAAATAAATGGATCAAGTAAAGTCGGCCAAATGCTCGTCAGGGCCGCCCTTCTTTTCTCCATTATTGGCCGAGGGCGCCCATGTGTTAACCACGCCCCAGTCCCGCCTTCGCTACGCCTCTGACATGCCCCCTTATACTTTGGCTGCTCCTGCGACGGACTGCAGTTGAGGGCGGCCAAAATCGGCTTTCCATTATGCCGATTTGGCCACTCCTGAGAGAAGAGCGCCCATCTCCCGATTTGTGTTGGAAGATGTGTGCCCTTCTCTTTCGAAAATAAACAGGATAGTAACATAGTAGATGATGGCAGAGAAAGACCTCTATGGTCCATCCAGTCTGCCCAACAAGATAAACTCATATGTGCTGCTTAATGTGTATTTCCTGACCTTGATTTGTATCTGCCATTTTCAGGGCACAGACCGTAGAAGTCTGCCCAGCACTAGCCCTGCCTCCCAACCACTAGCCCCGCCTCCCACCACCAGCTCTGTCACCCAATCTCCTTTAAGCTTCTGAGGATCCATTCCTTCTGAACAGGATTCCTTTATGTTTATCCCATGGATTTTTGAATTCTGTTACCGTTTCAATCACCACCACCTCCCGCGGGAGGGTATTCCAAGTATCTGCCACTCTCTCCGTGAAAAAATACTTCCTGACATTTTTCTTGAGTCTACCCCCCTTCAATCTCATTTCATGTCCTCTCATTCTACTGCCTTCCCATCTCTGGAAAAGGTTGGTGCTAATTGGTGCTATCTGGACTTTGTTAAAATATATATGTGTAAATTTTATGCACAGGTCCAAAAAGGGGGCATGGCCAAGGAAGGGTCATGGGTCAATCAGGGGTATTTCCACAATGAATTCACTCTGTTACGGAAAAATGGAGATCTGTGCCTAATTTAGGCACGGGGATTTACACCAAGGTTTCGATGGTTTAAACGGTTGCGCTGAAATCTAGTCACAGATCCTGCTGCTGAGCGCTACTCTATAAATGACAACAAACTTTGGGGTCCTTTTACTAAGGTGTGCTGAAAAATGGCCTGTGCTGGTGTAGACATGTGTATTGGACACGCGCAGGTCTATTTTTCAGCACACCTGCATAAAAGGCCTCTTTTATTTGGCTGAAAATGGACGTGTGACAAAATTGACGCGCGTCCATTTTGGGCCTGAGACCTTACTGCTACCCATTGACTGAGCGGTAATGTCTCATGCGTTAACAGTGCGGTAATCATCAGTGCGAGTACTCTGCCGATTACTGCCCGGTTAGCGCCATGCGTTGGAAATTTTCCGGCACACATAGTGGACGCACATAAAAAATTATATTACCACCTGCGCCACACGGTAGCTGGGCGGTAGTTCCAAACTGGCACACGTTGGGTGCATAAGCACCTACACAGCTTAGTAAAAGGGCCCCTTTAAGCAATGCTTATAGAATAATGCTAAGCATGTTTTTTTCAGTGCTGATTTTTTAAATTGCCATTTATAGAATTTAGTCCTAAATGTGCACATGTTCCTTTTGGCATGGCTACATTATTAGCATTTGACATGTGCATTAAAACTTTAGGGGTGGATATTCAAATAATTTAAGCTTCTAACTGAGAGTTATGCTCCTATACATTGGCTTCTTTGAAAATTTCTAGGATTAAGTGCCTAAATTTATACTCACAATTTCACAAACACCTAAATTTAGGAGCAGAATAAGTGGATAACAAGAGGTTCAGATTTCAGGTTGGGAAAAAAATTAGGAAAGTTTATCCTTTTAATGTCTTATTTATAATTGTCCTCAAATTTTTCAATGTTGTATTCAAAATTACTGATATCTGCCTTATCCTGAAAGTATTGTTTTCCCCTGATGCAGCGTAGAGAACATAAGAGTAGCCATACTGGGTCAGACCAATGGTCCATCTAGCCCAGTATCCTGTTTTCCAAATAGTGGCCAAGCCAGGTCACAAGTACTTGACAGAAACCCAAATCATGGCAACACTCCATACTACAAATCCCAGGGCAAGCAGTTGCTTGCTGTATCTGTCTCAATAGCAGACTATCCTGCTTATAATCGAACGAGAAAAACGCCCAAGTTCCGACCTAAATCGGGAGATGGACGTTTATCTCACAAAAACGAATAACGCGGTATAATCGAAAGCCAAACTTGGACGTTTTCAACTGCACTCCATCGCGGAAGCGTACAAAGCTGATGGGGGGGGGGGGGTGTTGGAGGCGTGGTGAAGGCGGGACTGGGGCATGGTTATCACCCGAACAGAGATGGGCACCTTTCGCCGATAATGGAAAAAAAGTATGCGTTTGTAGCTAGAATTTAGGGCACTTTTTCTGGACTCTGTTTTTTCACGAATAAGGCCCCAAAAAGTGCCCTAAATGACCAGATTACCACCGAAGGGAATCGGGGATGACCTCCCCTGACTCCCCCAGTGGTCACTAACCCCCTCCCACCACAAAAAATGATGTTTCACAACTTTTAATTTTCACTCTCAAATGTCATACCCACCTCCCTGGCAGCAGTATGCAGGTCCCTGGAGCAGTTGTTAGGGGGTGCAGTGGACTTCAGGCAGGTGGACCCAGGCCCACCCCCCCCCCTACCTGTTACAATTGTGCTGCTTAATGCTTAGTCGTCCAACCCCCCCCAAACCCACTGTACCCACATGTAGGTGCCCCCCTTCACCCCTTAGGGCTATAGTAATGGTGTAGACTTGTGGGCAGTGGGTTTTGAGGGGGATTTGGGGGGGCTCAACACACAAGGGAAGGGTGCTATGCACCTGGGAGCTCTTTAACTTTTTTTTTTTTTTTTGGTAAAAGTGCCCCCTAGGATGCCCGGTTGGTGTCCTGGCATGTGAGGGGGACCAGTGCACTACGAATCCTGGCCCCTCCCACGAACAAATGCCTTGGATTTATTCGTTTTTGAGCTAGGCGCTTTCATTTTCCATTATCGCTGAAAAACAAAAACACCCAGCTCACAAATTGTCGAATAAAACATGGACATCTATTTTTTGCGAAAATACGGTTCGGTCCGCCCCTTCACGGACCCGTTCTCGGAGATAAACGCCCATGGAGATAGACGTTTTCGTTCGATTATGCCCCTCCATGGACTTTTCCTCAAAGAATTTGTCCAAACCATTTTTAAACCCAGATATGCTAATCACTGTTACCACCTCCTCCAGCAAAGAGTTCCAGTGCTTAACTATTCTTTGAGTGAAAAAATATTTCCTCCTATTTGTTTTAAAAGTATTTCCTTGTAACTTCCTCGAGTCTCCCCTAGTCTTTGTTTGTACTTTTGGAATGAGTAAAAAATAGATTTACTTCTACTCATTCTACACCACTCAGGATTTTATAGACCTCAATCATATCTCCGCTCATCCGTCTCTTTTCCAAGCTAAAGAGTCCTAACCTCTTCAGACTTTCCAAGGTGGGATAATGTGGGGGTACAAATGCAATAAATAAATAAATACGAGAGGAGTTCCATTCCCTTTATCATTTTAGTTGCTCTTCTTTGAACCTTTTCCAATTCCACAATCAGGCTTATTTTCGAAAGAGAAGGGCGCCCATCTTTTGACACAAATCAGGAGATGGGCGTCCTTCTCCCAGGGTCACCCAAATCAGCATAATCGAAAGCTGATTTTGGGCGTCCTCAACTGCTTTCCGTCGCGGGGATGACTAAAGTTCACAGGGGCGCGTCGGAAGCATAGCAAAGGTGGGACTGGGGCGTGCCTAACACATGGACGTCCTGGACCGATAATGGCAAAAAAAGGGCGTCCCTGACGAGCACTTGGGCGACTTTACTTATTCCATTTTTTCTTACGACCAAGCCTCAAAAAGGTGCCTGAACTGACCAGATGACCACCGGAGGAAATCGGGGATGACCTCCCCTTACTCCCCCAGTGGTCACTAACCCTGTCCCATCCTAAAAAAACTTTTTAAATATTTTTTGCCAGCTCCATGACAGCAGTATGCTGATCCCTGGAGCAGTTTTAGTGGGTGCAGTGCACTTCAGGCAGTTGGACCCAGGCCCATCCTCCCCTACCTGTTGCACTTGTGGTGGTAAATGTGAGTCCTTCAAAACCCACCAGAAACCCACTGTACCCACATTTGGGTGCTCCCATTCACCCCTTAGGGCTATGGTAGTGGTGTACAGTTGCGAGGAGTGGGTTTTTGGGGGGTTGTGGGGGGCTCAGCACACAAGGTAAGGGAGCTATGCACCTGGGAGCAATTTCTGAAGTCCACTGCAGTGCCCCCTAGGGTGCCCAGTAGGTGTCATGGCATGTCAGGGGGACCGGTGCACTACGAATGCTGGCTCCTTTCATGACCAAATGCCTTGGATTTGGTCGTTTCTGAGATGGGCGTCCTCGGTTTCCATTATCGCCAAAAATCGGGGACGACCATCTCTAAGGTCAACCTAAATTTTGCGATTTGGGCGTCCCCAACCGTATTGTCGAAACGAAAGATGGACATCCATCTTGTTTCGATAATACAGGTTTCCACACCCCTTCGCCAGGAAAACTTGGGTGCCCCTTTTGATTATGCCCCTCTATATATATCAAGTGTATTTTTAATCACTTGTTTTATAGATTCAGCTTTGGCCCTTCAATCAGCTGCTTTAATGCACCCGTTTTTCTATTCTTTTACTGTTCTTTTATAAAAGTGTCATGGGTGGTGTCCCCATTGTGGTACCAGTACGCTGCATACATTTGGTTCCTAATATGGGGAAATTATATATATATTTTTTTTTTGTTACTGGAATGCCGGCATATAGCATTAACTGGGTTTTAACAACAAGGTGATTTTTATATTGATCTCATGTTGGCCATTTATGGACTTCTGATAAGTATGCTTAATAACTCTCTCTTGTTCGTGGGTTCCCTGCTATCTTACTACCAACTTTTACCTTGTATTATTTGTTTTTATATTATAACTTGGTATATGTATAGGCCAGCTGCTTAGTCACTATTAAAAAAAGTTTCTATGCTTGTTTTTAACTCATGTTGACAACATTTTACTTTCTGCATCAGGTTCTTCCAGAGCCATTCGATTTTGTATTAGGCATTGTATATGTTACATAAGTACATAAGCATTGCCACACTGGGACAGACCAAGTCCATCAAGCCCAGAGTCCTGTTTCCAACAGTGGCCAATACAGGTCACAAATACCTGGCAAAATCCCGAAATGTTCAATACGTTTTATGCTGCTTATCCCAGAAAAAAAGTAGTGGATTTTCCCCAAGTCAATTTAATAATAGTCTATGGACTTTTCCTTTAGGAAGCCGTCCAGACCTTTTTTAAACCCCGCTAAGCTAACCAACTTTATCACATTCTCTGGCAACGAATTCCAGAGTTTAATTACACGTTGAGTGAAGAAACATTTCTCTGATTCTTATTAAATTTACTACTTTGTAGCTTCATCGCATGCCCCCTAGTCCTAGTATTTTTGGAAAGAGTAAACAAACAATTAATGTCTACCCGTTCCACTCCACTCATTATTTTATAGACCTCTTTCATATCTCCCCTCAGCCTTCTTTTCTCTAAGCTGAAGAGCCGTAGCCGCTTCAGCCTTTTCTCATCAGAGGTATGGGTTTAACAGCTTTCATTATGTAAAAGGTTCAGTTATTATTTTTTTTCACCTTCATCATTGTATTTGCACTGTAGTTAAGTGTAGCACACATACAGCTAGTTATATAAACTTATTTTTCATAGTGGATTTTCATTTTTCACTTCACTTGGCATGTCACTTCTGTGTAACAATTAATGTTCCTTTCTGTTCTTTTAATACTTTTAATTGTTGTATAGTTTCCACTCTTCACGTATAGCTTTATAAAATTTTATATAAAATCTATATAATTTCATATGCATGTTTTCTGTTATAAAATTATTATCTGTATATGTAAGTTTATATAAAGTTTGTTTTATATATATTTGTTTTGAAGACCCCTGAAGAAGGCCTAATTGCTGAAACACAGCCCATGTTGAGTGCACTATATCTGCCTGTACCTGTTGACCATCTTTTTGAACAAAGGTTCTGGTTTATTTATTTATTTTATTTATTTATTTATTACATTTGTATCCCACATTTTCCCACCTATTTGTAGGCTCAATGTGGCTTACATAGTGCCGGAGAGGCTTTTGCAGACTCCGGTGTAAACAAATACAAAGTGATATTGTGGTAAGATAAAGGTCATGTGGCACAGCCACATTAGGGAATCGTACTATGGAAGAGTTGTGTTATGTCCATTATGTACTTTAGTTTTGTTCTGTTGCAGAGATCAGGCATTTACGTTGGATTGGTAGGGTATGCCTTTTTAAACAGGTTGGTTTTTAGTTTTTTTCCGGAAGTTTAGGTGGTCGTACGTAGTTTTCAAGGCTTTTGGTAATGTGTTCCATAGTTGTGTGCTTATGTAGGAGAAACTGGGTGCGTAAGATGATTTGTATTTGAGTCCTTTGCAGCTTGGGTAGTACAGATTTAGGTACGATCGTGTTGATACGGATGTGTTTCTAGTTAGTAGGTCGATCAGGTCTGTCATGTATCCTTGGGCTTCACCGTAGATAATTTTGTGAACCAGATTGCAGATTTTGAAAGCAATGCGTTCTTTGATTGGGAGCCAGTGTAGTTTTTCGCAGAGGGGTTTGCGCTTTCAAATCGCATTTTTCCAAAGATAAGTCTAGTTGCTGTGTTTTGAGCGGTCTGAAGTTTCTTTAATTTTTGTTCTTTGCATCCCGCATAAATTCCATTGCAATAGTCTTAGTACCATTGATTGTATCAGGTTGCAAAATGTTGAATTGTTTCACGCGTTTGAGTTTCCACATTGAGTGGAACATTTTCTTTGTTGTGGATGTCACTTGGCTTTCTAGTGTTAGGCTGTGGTCCAATGTAACACCGAGGATTTTCAGGCTATCTGAGATAGGGAGGATGTAATCTGGGGTGATGATAATTGTGGGGTTGTCCGCGCTGTGTTGGGATGAGAGGATAAGACAGTGTGTTTTTTTCTAGATTTAGTTGAAATGCATTTGCCCACGAGTCCATGATGTTCAAGCTGATCTTGATTTCGTTAGTGATTTCTGTCAGTTTAGATTTGTAAGGCATGTATATTGTGACATCACCTGCATAGATGAAGGGGTTAAGGCCTTGGTTGCATAAGGACTTGGCTAGAGGGGTCATCATTAGGTTGAAGAGGATCGGTGATAGCGGTGATCCTTGTGGTAATCCGCAGTCTGCTTTCCATGGTGATGATATGTTTGAGTTTGATTTTACTTGATATGTTCTTGTGGTTAGGAAACCCTTGTTCCAGCTAAGTATGTTTCCACCAATCCTGAACTTATCTAGTACTCTTATTAATATATTGTGGTTTACCATGTCAAATGCACTAGACATGTCGAATTGGAGGAGGAGGATATTTTTGCCTATTGCTATTTCCTGCTTGAATTTGGCTAGGAGGGTGAGTAGTACTGTTTCAGCGCTGTGGAGGGAGTAAAAACCTGACTGTGATTCGTGTAATATTGAGAATTTGTTTATATATTCTGTTGTTTGGCTACCATGCTTTCCCTCAGTTTGACTGACAACGGGATGGATGCTACTGGACAGTAGTTAGTGATTTCATTTGTTTTTTTCTTGGTGTCTTTTGGTATCGGGTGAGTAGGATATTGCCATTTTCCTTAGGGAAGAGACCTTGCTGTAGCATGTAATTTAGGTGGCATGTGAGATCTACTATGAAGCGGTCAGGGGCGGATTTCATTAGGTAGTTGGGGCAGGTATCTAGTTTACAGTGAGTGTTGGAGAACCTGCTGATCACCTGTGCAACTGGCCATCATCCTGGTCCATTTGTTTTTGTGGTCATTCCCACCTTTTTTGCTTTGTTTCTTTATTTTTTTTAAACCCAATGCAATAACTAAATAGTATGCAAATACTACAATTTGCAAGTCAAACAACATGCACAAATACATGAAGAACCCTGGAAACATGCACACACTGGTCTGGAGTAGTAGCAGCAGCAGCAGCAGATATATTTTGCACACAAAACAAATTCAGAGTTTCTTGTATATAGATATAGTATATGCATGTGCTGAAATGCTATACTGGGCATAAGTACAGGCCATTCAATGCTGGCCTTTCCCTCCCCCCCCCCCCCCCCCCCCCATATACCTAGACCTGCTAAATCTCCTGCATTCAGTGGGAGATTCCTGCTTTTATGGGTAATTTCTTGCACTGATGCTGAGGAGCCATGAACTCCTGCTCAGCAATCACTCCCTCCATCTGCAGTAGAAGATACATTAATAAGACATCATCTCCTGCTACCGTGGGACCAGACGTATGATAAAAGCTGCATAATCTCACAGCTTTTATTGTGAAGTTGGTTCTGCAGCTGTAGGAGAAGAGGCAGTGACTTGGTACCGGGGCCACCAAGTTGAGGTTTTGTCACGGGGTGGAGACAGGAGGTAAAGTAGGCGTGCTTGGGAGTGTGACTGGGCAAAGTGGGATGGTCTGAGGGCATGTCTTAAAATCTCCACCTAAAAGAAAGGGCACCCTTGGCAGTTCTTTATACACTTACCTGCAGGGCAGGGGCGTAGCCAGACACCCAATTTTGGGTGGGCCTGGGCCCAAGATGGGTGGGCAGAAGAACTCCGCCTTGTCCCACAAGTTATTTGGTCTCTCCCTCTCTTGCCTGCATGCCATATGGTCTCTCAAACATCCCCCCTCCCTCGCATACCCACTTAAATAGCAGATTTTCACCAGCAGCGAGCAACAATTAATACACACTGCTCACGTTGGCCCCACAGCTTTCCCTCTGATGCAACTTCCTGTTTCCGCATAGGTGGGAATGCATGAGAGGGAAGACTGTGGGGCCGGTGAGAGCAGTATGTATCAGTCGCTGCTTGCTGCAGACAAAGATCTACTATTTACAAGTTATGCAGGAGAGACAGTTGTTGGGAGTTTTAGACTGGTGGGGCTTGGGGATCTCTGCCAGCCACATCATAGGTGTGCTGCTACTGGGTGGCCCTGAGCCCAAAGTGGGTGGGCCTGGGCCCACCCAGGCCCACTCTTGGCTACACCACTGCTGCAGGGGTCATCTGCAGGGACTCTTTCATAGCAGGGTGAGGCCAGAACACAGGAAAAAGCCTTTGCTTCTCAAAATACGTGCTATTTGTTCCTATTGGAGTCTCACTCATTCAGACCTAAGCACAATCTCTGTATTCGCTCATATTTTCTATCTGGTTTGTCCTTGGATTTATACTGAGATAGTCTGTTATATGTACTATTGTCAAGTTTCTGTGAATTTCCTGTGCTTACTCAGAGAAAAAAAAATCAGTTCCTTCTTTTTTTTCTCACTGTACACCTCTTGTACTGCTTAAACTGTCCTCCTCTTCAGGTTAAACTTTGAAATTGTGATGTTATACTGCACAAGGTTGCTGGTTTCTTTTAATATCTCTACTGGCTATTCAATTAATACAGGATTAGAGGCAGGTATTAGAACTGTAAAATTTCTGATTGAGTCTAATTCTTTATTTCTAAGCAGAGAAGGCATTTATTCTGGATCCTTGCAAAAGGGTGTTTTGGGGTTTTGCAGAATTCTGAACCTGGTAGAAATGAGATATTATCAGTGGCCTTACGAGCCAGTTTTACAAAATTATTGGGGGTGCTAAGCCCAATGGAAATAACCCATTCCTGGACATATACAAGGAATTTTCTCAATATTGGGGGTGCTCAAGCCCCCACAGAGCTGACTGCTATGTCAGTGGCAGTTTTGTTGTATTTATATTTCTTTCAGGCCATTCAGAGCTTACCCTGCTCTCCCCAGCCATATACCCTGACCAGCAGGGGTCACCTGATCTCTATGTAGCAAACCTTTCACAGCAAAGCATTTTAATAAATTGAGGCTTTGAAATTGGATTCAAGGCAAACACAGTATACAAAAGCCTTAGAGTTTCTTTTAGGGCTCCCCCATCTGCCCTTCAGCTCACCCACCCCAAGAGTAGCACTTCCTGTACAGTTTGCCTAATCCACCATCTGTCTCCTTCAATTAAGTCTACCTATTCTGCAGTCTGTCTTGAGATGAAAAAATTGTTAAATGAGATTTTCTAGCTGTCTACCTTTTGTATCATATGCACTGCCTCTTTATATATATATTAAAAAAAGGGTTTTTGTTTTATTAAATTGGTTTTCTTGGGTTCACTGTTGGATTATTTTCTATACCTTTAATAAAAAGGATTTAGTTCAGTTTCTCTCTTCTTTTCTGGAGCTTATTTGTTAGCTTGCTTAAGTAGTTGAAGCCTGGTAGGCCTTTTCTCTTTTCTTTCTACAGGTACAAAAATTCCTACTATTGAGGTATGGCTAGGAAACATTGTGCCTCCAAAGGGAAATGGGACTTGATATACCGCCTTTCTGAGGTTTTTTGCAACTACATTCAAAGCGGTTTACATATATTCAGGTACTTATTTTGTACCAGGGGTAATGGAGGGTTAAATGACTTGCCCAGAGTCACAAGGAGCTGCAGTGGGAATCAAACTCAGTTCCCCAGGATCAAAGCCCACTGCACTAACCACTAGGCTACTCCTCCACTAGCAACACTCCGTGTAGAAGCCTGCCCTTGCAGATCAGCAATGCGGCCGTGCAGGCTTCTGTTTCTGTGAGTCTGACATCCTGCAAGTACGTGCAGGATGTCAGACTCACAGAAACAGAAACCTACGCGGCCGCGTTGCTGATCTGCAAGGGCAGGCTTCTACATGGAATGTTGCTAGTGGAATAGCAACATTCCATGTAGAATCTCAAATAGTAGCAACAGAATCTCAATAGTAGCAACATTCCATGTAGAATCTCCAATAGTAGCAACAGAATCTCAACATTCCATTTGGAATCTCAAATAGGGAAAGGGAAATGGGACTTGATATACTGCCTTTCTGAGGTTTTTGCAACTAGATTCAAAGCAGTTTACATATATTCAGGTACTTGTTTTGTACCAGAGGCAATGGAGGGTTAAGTGACTTGCCCAGAGTCACAAGGAGTGAAGGGAATTGAACTCAGTTCCTCAGGATCAAAGTCTACTGTGCTAACCAATAGGCTACTCCTCCACCAAAGCTGCTGCTGTACCTCAAACAGATTCTACTTCTGTCCAGACTGAAAGAATGATCCAAGGCAAAGGACTGGTTCCATGTGCAAGATCTCTGTTGCAGCATCTCTACACATTAAATCCTTCATGAAAAAAGTACAAGAACTAAGAGGAAGTGGCAAGACTGAGAAACATCGGCAATGAAGAGAAATCCATCCCTAAAATGCTTCTGGAACAATCAGGGGATCTTCAGTGAAGAGGAAGGAGATGCTTCACAGAAAAAAAAAGACAGCTGGACACAGATCCCCAGACCCTACACAGTTAACACCCTAACTGCCCATTCCCTCACATTGAAGAATCAGTACACCTCTCTGAAAGTGGAAAAGCTTACAATACCCAGGGCCGGTCTTAGCAACTGCGGGGCCCTGTGTAGAACAGTTCAGTGGGGTCCCCCGCCCCGCCTGTAACAATTGACACATGTATGTACATTTGATGATTATTTTATACACCCTGTCTAATGTTATGACAAGCTAAAATTAAATTAAAGTTTTGAAGTCACCTCAGTAAGGCCAACACATGATCCGTCCACTGCAAAACACTAAGCACAAACTCATGCAGAAATACACTCAGAACCTTACTGTACAATAACAGCACTAACTCCCAGGACATAAAGAGAAACAACCTTATCTGTGTAAAGGCAGCATTGTAAATATTACACAATACCCGAATTATAACTACGTCATGCAAGGTTCCACGTTAGGAGTTACGGACCAAGAAAGGGATCTGGGTGTCATCGTCGATAATACACTGAAACCTTCTGCTCAGTGTGCTGCTGTGGCTAGGAAAGCAAATAGAATGTTGGGTATTATTAGGAAAGGTATGGAAAACAGGTGTGAGGATGTTATAATGCCGTTGTATCGTTCCATGGTGCGAACGCACCTTGAGTATTGTGTTCAATTCTGGTCGCCGCATCTCAAGAAAGATATAGTAGAATTGGAAAAGGTGCAGCGAAGGGCAACTAAAATGATAGCGGGGATGGGACGACTTCCCTATGAAGAAAGACTAAGGAGGCTAGGGCTATACAGCTTGGAGAAGAGATGGCTGAGGGGAGACATGATAGAGGTATATAAAATAATGAGTGGAGTGGAACAGATGGATGTGAAGCGTCTGTTCACACTTTCCAAAAATACTAGGACTAGGGGGCATGCGATGAAACTACAGTGTAGTAAATTTAAAACAAATTGGAGAAAATGTTTCTTCACCCAACGCATAATTAAACTCTGGAATTCGTTGCCGGAGAACGTGGTGAAGGCGGTTAACTTAGCAGAGTTTTAAAAGGGGTTAGACAGTTTCCTAAAGTACAAGTCCATAAACCACTACTAAATGGACTTGGGAAAAAATCCACAATTCCAGGAATAACACGTATAGAATGTTTGTACATTTGGGAAGCTTGCCAGGTGCCCTTGGCCTGGATTGGCCGCTGTTGTGGACAGGATGCTGGGCTCGATGGACCCTTGGTCTTTTCCCAGTGTGGCATTACTTATGTACTTATGTACCCTAAAACCCCAATACACCATCTGATGAGAAAAAAAAAAGAAAAAACGGGACTGCTAGAGATCTCTACACAAAAACTAAATGCTAGCCTAGCAGAATAGCACACCTTACTCCCACATGCGAAACACAGATAGTCTATTAACAAATATGAAACAAGGAATCACAGACTAGTAATAGAAATACAAAGACAAAAATCTGAACTGGCAAACAAGGAGTCAGAATCTGCATATACATATAGCAATACTAGAGAAACAGAAATGGAAATGCAAAATATCAGAGGTGCATATTTTCCAAAGTTTAACATGTTTCAACTGATAAATTCAAAAATACATAATTTATTTTACGTTTGTAGTCTGAACATTTTATTTTTATATTTGATTTGATCCGTCTCTTCTGCTTTTACTGGATCTCCTATCCATTTCACATTTCTTCTCTCTCCATGTCTGCCATCCATCTTCTCTCTGCGTCCCAACTGTCCTTTCCAGCATCTCTCCTTTGTGTTCCTGCTCAGTATCTGCCTAGTCTCTTTTCCACTCTCCATGTGTCAGTCTTCTCCTAATTTTATTTTTCCAGGGTGGCTTTTCCATTTTTTCTCTCCTCTTGTCTTTTTCATTTTCTTTTCTACATCTGTCTGGCACTGATCTTTCATTTCATGTTTTTTCTCCCCACTTTTCTCTCACCTGCATCTATCTACTGCCTTTTACTATTGCCCTCTCATTCCATTTCCAGCACTCCCATTGCCCCCTCTGTCTCTTCCTCACCCAGTCTCCTAAACCCTTCCCCCAACTTTCACACACTTCTTTAGTACCCTATTCCCATCCTCTGTACTCATCCTCATAACCCTCATCTACCCTCCACTGCATCTCATCTCCCTATCAGTCCCAGCTCCACCCCTGTCTCTCCGTCCTTCCTTTGCCTCCAAGGCCATTCTTCTGTCTGTTACCCTATACCCAATAGCCTCTCTTTCACCATCTTTTAACCCCATTTCCACTCTCACTCAACCCCTTCAGAGACCCATTTCCTTCCTCCCTTACCCCAGTACCCCCATCTCTTTTCAATGCTTCTGATCCTCTCTCCAGTCTTCCTAGTCAGGTCTCAACCTTTCCATACATCATCCTCTTTTCTTGCCCCTCTTCTCATATTCCTCATTTCACACCATCAATATACCCCCTCATATCTAAAACTGCTAAGTATTCATATCCTCTCAAATTCCCACTCCATCTCTCCTTTCCATAATTTCCTGCCCTGTTCCTCTTCCTCTCGCCTCCACCCACACTGCCTAACTTCCATCCTCTTCCACTTTGTTCCCTCCCTTCTACCCATACCCCCAAGCGCTATCCATGTCCTGCTCCTTCCCCCACCCACACCCATATTTGCTCCTTCCTCCTCCCCATACCCCCTAACCCCATCCATTTCCTGCTCCTTGCCCCCACACCTCCTAGCCCCCATCTTGTACTCTGTTCCCCTCCCCCACCCACACCCTCTAGCCCCATCCATCTCCTGCTCCTTCCCCCTCCCCTCCCCCCCCCCATGGTCTGGTATCTCTCTCCTTCCCTTCAACCTTTTCTATGCTCTGGAATCTATATCCTTCCCTTCTCCTATCCAACTCACCCCACAGTTTGGCATCAGTGCCCTTCCCTCCCCCCCCCCCAGTCTGCCATCAATGTCCTTCTGGCATATATCTCCTTCCCTTCCCTTCCCCTGCCCTACCCTACCCCACCCCACCACATATTCTGGTGTCAATGTCCTTCCCTTCCCCTTCCCTTCCCTTCCCCACTCTAGCATCTCTCTGATTCCATCTTCCCCGCCTCCCTTCCCCCATGGTCTGTCATCTACCTCTCCTCCCCCCCCCCTCATAGTCTGGCATCTCTATCCTTCCCTCCATCCTACTCCTGGCGATGTGGGAGTTCTCTATCCCTCCCCCAATCAGCAGGTGCAGCATTCCTTGCTTCCTCCCCCCTCCTCCTGCAGGATCTGGTACTATTCTCTGCCTTCCCACTGCCCACATTGCTGTCCTTGTTTAATCTTCCATGCTGTTGCCTGCTGGCAGCATCAATGAAGTAAGCAGATTGACTTCGGCGGCCCTAGAAGCTTTTCCTCTGCTTCAACTACCTGCCCCGCATAGGCAGGATGCGTTTTAGCAGAGGGAAAGTTTCCAGGGCCGCTGAAGTCAACCTGCTTACTTCACTGATGCTGCTGGAGGGAAGCAGCATGGAAGATTAAATAAGGGAAGAAGAAGCAGGAAGGGAGAGAATAGTACCAGATCCCACAGTGAGGGAGGTTGATAGGCTGAACTTCAGGTAGGGAGAAGGAAAGAAAGGGATATGCCGATGCAGGCTTGGGGCCCCTGGGAGCGTAAGGCCCTCTGTGATGCCCCTGTCACCCTTGCCTAAGACTAGCCCTGAAAATACCCCAAGAACAGGAGAAATCAAAGCAAAAAAGTTTAAAAGCTACTGAACCAGTGACAACTAGGAAGCAAAGGGCGGTGGTGGTTGGTGATTCTCTTCTGAAAGGAACAAAGGCACACATCTGCCAACCAGACATGATGCAACAAAACAAAGCACAAAAGGGCCTCCAAGGTGGGAACAATGGAAAACTTTAATAGAACAGACCCAACATGAACCGTGTTTCGGCGCAACTGGTACCTGCCTCAGGGGTCAGAGATAAATATCCTGGATACAGAGCAATTGTCTCAAAGACTTACTGCTTTGGGTAATCTAAGGTACTTAAAAGCGTGACAGCTGATTGCAAGTAATCACCAAAGGTTTCCAAAGTACTGATGAGTGGGATATCCTGCTGCCAAAAGAAATGCAAGAAGAATGGGATAAATGGAAAGATTCTCTAAAGACTCTTGTACAACTGCACATCCCATTCACTTATATCCCTGCAGCACTCAGTACTGCTTGTCACAAGGAGAACTGTATCTTCTCAGACACTTCTGAAAAAGCCATAGTTGCAGTGGCCTACTTGAAAGCTACAGATGAAGATGGGCTGTCTCATGTGGGATTCAGCTTTGGCAAAACCAAGTTAGCACCACAACTCAATCATACCATTTCACACAGAATTATGTAGAGCAGTGCTGGCAGTAGAGATAGCAGAGATGATACTAAGTGAAATGGATATTCAAATAAACACAGTCAATTTTTACATTGACAGTAAAGTTGTCTTGGGCTACATCTATAGCCTACCAGGACAGTTCAAAGGTGGTAACATCTACAAGCACCAATGGATGCAGGTTCAATACCTCATAGAAATCTTTTGGAAATGATGGAACAGGGAATGGCTTCGTACTCTGCAGTATTGAAATAAGTGGCAGAATAATGAGCCTAGCCTACAAGAAGGTAAGCTTGTATTACTGAAATACAGCCACACAGTTGGCCTTTGGGGCTCATCACTAAAATCTTTCTGAGTGAAGATGGGAAATTCCACAAGCAGGAAATTAAAATAGTAAATCAAGGAATGGCAAAGACCTTCATCTGACCATTCACCAAAGTGGTACTTCTCTTACCTCGTGATGAGACATGAACTCCATTGGACTATTGTCCACTCCAGAGATTCAAAACTATTTCTCTTTTGCATGTTGTTTGTTGTTTGTGTTGCATCTCTCTCTCTCGTTTCAGCTCCTGCAAGACTGAAAGAGAAAAGTCATCTGAATGAAACCTTGAGACAAGCAAAGAGTTGTCAACCTATAAGATTGAGCTTTATTAATGGACTTTGCAAGCTTATAATGTTGATAGTTTGACAAATTAAATAGTGGTACCTACTGATACCAGCTAGGGAGTGTCTTCCCCCCACTGGCATTGAGGCAGATGATAGGATTTATAATAAGACTACAAAACCCTATAATCCTGTATTTCCATGTAATAGGCTCTTTCAGAGCACATGTCAAGTTCCCTGTGTCTTATGGGATTCTTTCTATTGGCTTGCCTTGTTCTCTAAGCTTGCTAGGCACTTTGCCTCCCTTTTCTCTCTCCATCAGGTCTTAAGAGTTAGTCTGCAGCATATCTTCTCTATGAACTGAAACTGCATATGATGTATTCTGTTATATGATCCTTTCAAGCTACTATGACTCTATCAAGATTTCATCAGTGTAAAAGTATAAACAGAATTACTAATCAATATGTTGCTGAAATCCTCCTAGCTTCTGCTGCATAGGGAGCGAGAGCGATTGAGAACAAACTCCCAGTTTGCAAGGCAAAAACTCTTGACCAGCACATTTGAACTGAAAGTTATTTTCCTCGTTTAATTACTGTATTAAGAACGATTTTGGTTCAATATTTCTGAGTCTTCTCAAAGTGATATTCTATACTCTGGTTTAAACTACATTTTAGCCACCCAGTGAGAGCACAGAACACTATCCCCTAAATCCATATGTCTCACTGCCTGCTTCTATTCTCTCCCCCTTCCCTTCTTAACAGACCAGTAATCCTTCAGCAGCCCCTTCCCTCCCTTCCTCCACCCAGTGCAATCCAGAGAAGCTGCTTGGGGTGATCCTGAAAAT
Source organism: Microcaecilia unicolor (assembly GCF_901765095.1). NCBI lineage: Eukaryota > Metazoa > Chordata > Amphibia > Gymnophiona > Siphonopidae > Microcaecilia > Microcaecilia unicolor. The sequence goes on from NC_044032.1 coordinate 495,525,262, forward strand.
GGCAGCAAATTGTAAGTGCAAGGACTGAATCAATGTGAACTCAGACAGCATTGTAGTCCTTCATGAACCCAGTCACTATGCAAGAGGCAGAACTTGTGAGCATGTGGTTGATGATTGCTCATGCTCAGTTGTGATCCAGATCTATTCTTTGCAGATTTCCCCCAAGTCACTTCAGGAGAGGTGATCTAAGAGTGATAACTAGGGATAGGCACCCAGAATTGTTTTGATTTCATGTTAGGGTTTAGTTATTGGGTTGGAAACAGTTGTTAAGAGTGTGCACTATGTACACACATTGCACACTTCTTTTTTTTAAAATTTTATTTTTTATCATTTTACATTATCATTTATGCATATACATAAAATCAGAAATACGGAAAAAGGAGAGAATTCAATATTACATCACTCAAGAAATTAAAGAAGAAAAAGAAAAATATTTACTCCTCCTTTTTTCCTACATTATTAGACCACAACACTGGATCCAAGATCAAAGAAATATTATTTAAAGAATTATTTAAACTAATAAACAAAGGCGGAAGAATTCTTTTTGAGCGCAGCCGATCTCAGCTTATAATTCAAGGCATGAATCTCTACTCTTTACCAATATTAAATTCCTGAAGCTTCTCAGGCTCAAAGAAAATATAATTCTGAGAATTAAATCGTACTACACATCTACAGGGATATTTAAGGAGGAAGGAGCCTCCAATACTAATCAGCCTAGGATTCAAAGTTAAAAACGCCTTCCTCCTTTTTGAGTATTCCTGGATAAGTCAGGAAATATTTGAATTTTGGCGCCTAAGAATTCTTCATTTATGTTACAAAAGTATAACTTAAAGACATTATTTCGGTCTAGCTCGAATGCGAAGGACACCAACAAAGTGGATCTCTCAGTTATTATTTCAAGTGAATCCTGGAGAAATTCTGTTAAGTTCATTTGTGGGGTTTCCCCCACAGCCGAACGAATTCCAGTTATATATTGAATTTTAGTCATTGGTGGTATAGTTTCCTCCGGAATATGTAAAACCTCTTTCAAATACTTCTTAAACATCTCCAGTGGGGCAATTAATGGAGATTTTGGAAAGTTCAGTATCCGCAAATTATTCTTATGAAGCTGGTTCTCTAAATGTTCAAATTTCCTATTTTGAATATTTTTTCTTTGGAAACTAAAGCAGTAAAAGTTTTAGTTTGTACCTCACTGTCCAAAGTCTCCATTTTAGTGTCCTGGGCTTCAAGCTTGGCCTTGAAATTCTCCTGCACCGTTTTTATCTCCATTAGTTCTACTTGTGTTATCGTTGAAATTCTTTCTAGAGTACCGTTCATGCCTTGAATAGCTTCCCATACCATCTCTAGGGTGACCACAGCTGTTCTATTTCGTTCTCCGATAATTCCTGCAGGCGACTCCTGCAACGGCAGACTCCCGGACCGAAGTCCTGACTGCCCTGATGTCTCCGCTGGAGAGGAAGTTGCGACAGGGCCTCCTACTACAGCCCCAGGGGCTAAACCATCTCCGGAGCCCTCATGACGCTGTTCCTCTGACGCCACTTTTCCACCTGCAGGTCTCGGAGGAGCTGTGAAAGGGGGAGGACTCAGAGAGACTCCCTCCAAGCTGTCATTGCACGCTTCTTAAAGAGTGCGTACTATTTGCACATAGTGCACACTTTTTTCTGATATTACAAACTTGTATACACATGGGCATAGTATCAAGAAAGAGTGTATAATATGTGCAAATAGCACACACTCTAAGAAAAGTGCACAGTTTCATCTGGATTCTATATATGGTGACTAAAGTTGTGTGCACAAATCAGTGCACATAGCCAATTTGTGCACACAACTTATTTGATTAATGAGCCAATAAGTGCAAACAATTGGCTGCTAACAACTCATTATTGGCATTAATTGGCCTTAATTGGGAGTTACGCCCGTATCATATTCTATAACAATCTTTGCATAACTCCTTTAGCATGTAATTTGAAGGAGCTATGTTTAGGGGTGTTTTGGGGGCGTTCCTGTGAGTTACATACATTTTTATAGAATACACCCGACCCACACCTAATTTAGGTGCTGGCTTCTATACCTGGTTTCAGCAGGCGCAAATACAGGTGCCTTAAGTTAGGCACAGATTAGGTGCTTAGGTGCTATTCTATAAAGTGTGGATATCCTTTATAGAATAGCACTCAATGTAGGGTAAAAGCAATGAATGGAGATCCTGGTGGGAAAGGAAGTCATACAAAAGTGATTAAGGGCCCGCAAATGTTTGTTTGCCTAGGATCCAATATAGCAGGGGTACTCAAACCTTTTCACAAGCAGTCCACTCTTTTGACTGCCGAGTTGTTCACGGTGCACAATATTAACCTTAAGACTATGAGTGCCAGTAGACTTACATAGACACCAAGCATGTCCAAAATAACAAACTACAACAATCGATAGGCTGCTTACTTTACACTAAATCTATGCATTCCAGTAACTGAAGTAAGATTTTTCGATGTAGGTATCTTTTAAAACTCCCCAAAAAAACAAAAAAGGAGCAAAGCGGTATTAAAGATTGCCTATCTTGTTTTTCCCTTTAACTGACTGTCAGGCAAAGGAATTCAGAGGACTCCACCACCACCACTGCCATAACCAACTCCTGCTCTCTCAACTCTACTCCTCTTTCTCAGTCCTCACCTCTCCCACAGGAGTGCGACACTACCGCTGTTTCCTGCTCTCTCTCCTTCTCATGCTGCCTTCGAGCCCGAGCACCACTCCGCTGCTAGAAGCAACTCCCTGAACCCAGCAGTGACTGCTTCTGGGTCAGCCACTCACTCACTTGCTCCCAGGATGGAGGTGGGGCTAGGCCCAGGGGGCATTGCCAAAGCCCAATTCTAGCCTTCCTGTCTATGGACTGTTATCGCGGTCCACAGGAATTAGGTTTATGGTCCAGACTGTAGACTGTAGTTCAGACTTTGAGTACCCCTGCAATATAGTATTAATCCATTCCTGAATATTTCAGACATATGGAAGTAGCTACTAGAACAAATGATACTGCCTATAGTACTAGATCAGCCCATTAGGGTGGGTTTTCTGCCAAGCTGTTAACTTCCTTGCTGCTGACATACCTTAATAGTTTCTTCAACCTTGAGAGCAGCCAACCATGAGATTTGTCAAAGACAGGATTCAGCTATTGAGATATGTTACCTTAGCATGGGTGTTATCAACAAAAGAGAAAGATGAAACGTGCATTGTGTAATTCTTTTCTTCTTTTGATCATTCTCAAGTCAATCTGTATCTATTAGCAGCTGTCAATTGTAATCAGAATCAGGGGTGTTTTCCCTTGATCACTTTCTTTTTATGTAGTGTAGTGAAAGATATACTCCATATGTTTTGTCAACCTCACGGTGTGTGTTCGCCTGCCAAAAATCTTAAACATAGGAGATACAGTTGTAAGACCTCTCCATCAATAAATCTCTTTGTGCCAAGTTCCTTTTATCAATCAACACAAGCAAAGAACAGATGTATACTTACTTCCACAATGGCAAAGTTTAACTAGAATTAACAAAATCTAACCCTAATAGAGATATTGAAAAGTATGGAGCAGCAAAAATGAATGTATAGCCTTCAATGATTTACCAGCGACTTAAAGGGGAGAAGTTACTATGCATCCCAGAAATATGGCATTTTACTGCAGCTTACTTTCCTGTAGGATCACCAACTTGCAATAACTCAGTACTACAGGTTAATGACCCGCAGTAAATGAATACTGCAACTTGCAATCAACCTCACAAGCTGTGTTATTCTAGCCATTGAGAGCAGTGGGCCACTCTCTGAGCTGGTGTTATTGTTCTATGAATAACACAGCTTACAGTGTTTAAGGCAGGCCATGTCATTGAATTTTCATAGTAATTAGATACTTTGCATGCATTTGCATGCTGTGCATCTTATTATTATTATACAGCCTGTGGTGATTTACACATGCATTATGGTAAAAGTTAAAGAAATTTGAAAGACCAAATTGCCCATATTAAGATACACATAGAGGAGCAAGTGTACCAAAACAAGCAAACATATTGTGAGGAAGATCAGGAAACCTCCTTGATTAGACCCCTAGGGTTAACATAAGAACCAAGAAAAGAGGAAGAGTCAGTAATCCTAAACCTAGAAATGCCACTCATAGGAAGAAGGAATCTCTGATACTAAGTCCTGCCTCCCAGCCCAGTGGGGCAGAAGTAGAAGGGAGGGGAGTCAGGGAAGGGAGGGAGGAGCCAGAGTCTGTGGAACATGAGCTAACAAACTTCCAGTCAAATGAAACCCCAGCAGCAATGAAGGTGGAAGGAACTGGCTCAGGGGAATCTGAAAGAGTAGAGAACCACAACCAAGGAGAAGCTATGGAGCTAAGTGTTTGAACATTTCTTTACTAATTTTGGTTTTGGAAAGAAAGATTTTGGCTGGATATTTTGAAAGTTGATATAGCAGCTGTGGGAGGGCCATTGTGAGAATCAAACACTGAAAGGGATGAGGCTGCTCAGCCTTGGTTGAAGCTAAGAAGACCCAAGAGCTGTATTTTCTGTTGCAAACTGTGGCTTTAATGCTTTGTGCCTTTGAGAAAACAGAAAGTGAAAGGCATTTCTTTTTTTCTCTCAGAGTAAGACTCTTAAGGAGCCTGAAAGAACTTAAGGGGTGAAGGGGAAGGAGAAAGCCCATATTTGAAAGAAATTGGAGCAGAGTACTGCAGAGAAGATAAGGCAGTGTTTTTCATTTCAGTTCGAGCGTTAAACTTTGTCACTATTGATCTACTTTGTGCAGGGCTGCAGAGAGGGGGGGGCAGGGGGGCAAAATTCCCCAGGCCCGCGCCTCCAAGGGGGGCCCGGTGCTGCAGTCCCCTCCACCCGCCCCCCTCCGTCCACCACTGGGCCAGGCCCCCCTGAATTTAAATCATAGCGCCTCACCTCGACCTCGCTTAGTGTGAAAGAAGCGCAGCAGCGGCAGTCTGCAGATCACCTCCCTTCGAGCCTTCCCTCCCTGTGTCCTGCCCTCATCTGACATAACTTACGTGAGGGTGAGACACAGGGAGGGAAGGCCCGAAGGGAGGCGATCTGCAGACTGCCGCTGCTGCGCTTCTTGCACACAGAGCGAGGTCGAGGTGAGACGCTATGATTTTAATTCAGGGGGACCCGGCCCAGTGGTGGATGGAGGGGGGCGGCGACAACATCAACCTCGTGGGGGGGGGGGGGCGGCCTTGCCCCGGGCGTGGCCCAGCCTCTCGGCGGCCCTGACTTTGTGCCTACAGTTGTATCAACAGGGATTTTTGAATAAGAACAGGAAAAGCTGGAACCTAGAACTGCTGATAAGGACTGACTTACAGTTACCCTACAAGTCCCCGTGACAATATTTAACATTTAAGAAAATAGCTAGAATATGTGGAGGGCCATTTTCGATATAAAGTCTAAATCCAATTTTGAATGTTTTACAAAACACATCTAAAAATCCAGTAGGGAACATGGTCATTTTTAAACCAGAAAAATGTCCAACTTTTTGTTTCAAAAATGGCCATTTGCTAGACATTTTTGTGCTCAGTGCATCAAATTTTCGAAAAAAAAAAACAAGTCCAAGGGAAAAATGCACAAAAACTAGCCATTGCGATGTATGAGGGAGCCCAGCATTCTTACAGACAGACATTCCAGCAGAGTAGTGGGGCACCCTAGAGCAGGGTTTCCAAAGTCTGGTCCTGGAGTACCCCTTGCCAGTCAGTTTTTCAGGATATCCACAATGAATAGGCACGAAACAGATTTGTATATAATGGAGGCATCATATGCAAAATAAGTTCATGCATATTCATTGTGAATATCCTGAAAACCTGACTGGCAAGTGATACTCTGGGACTGGATTTGGGAAATATTGCCCTAGAGGGTACTGCAGTGGACTTCACATAAAAGGTCCCAGATACACATGGAAAGCCCTCCAAAACCCACCAAAAATCTTCTGTACCCAAATGTACACCACTACAATAGCCATTATGCCTACATGCATCTCCTTTATGGTACAGTAGGTATTTAGTGTTTTGTGGAGGGCTCACACTTTCCACCAGAAGTGGACCAGTTAGAGCAGGATATGGGCCTGGGTCCCCTTTTCTGCAGTTCACTGCACTCCTGGGACCTGCTTGCTAATCTAATAGGAATGGCCATCCTATCTCAATCTGTCATAGAGCCTGGTTATTGTCTATTATCATTACAGCTGACTTTGGTTCAGGATCTAAAATGAGAAGAAATCTTACAGGCCCATGACTCTAACCTGAACTTCAAGTGTGACTGCATAACTCATGATCTGTTGTGACATTCATGCAGCAGAAAAAGGAACGGGCGTAGGTTGAAAAAACAGAGTAACATCATTTAGCAACATTGTGGTCACAGATGTTTTAGTGAAAAATAGAACAAGATAACTCCTCAGGAAGATGACATGTCTTCCAGGAACAGCTAGTCTATTATTAACTTTTCCAGTAAATACTAATCAACTCATTATTATAGCCAATCAGTGTTAACTATGATATTAACATATATCCAATAAGGTGTGAATATGTCAGATTGCTTGTATCCTAAATGGACATATAAAAGAAAAATCAGAAAGATAAAAGAGGATGATCGCGCAACAGAGGTCCACAACGGCATCGCAATACCAAGTCAGCGAAAGAATAGAGCAAACTGGTGAAGGCTCTGCAGTGATCAATATATCTAGTCATCACTTAACTACAAAAGAGATGGATTTGCTGAGTAAAGGTCTGTCTTTTGTTCCAATTAAATCTTTAGATCCTTTTCAGATAAGAGTTGATTTAGAGTGATTCTTCAGGACCCTACATTTGAAAGAATTTTTTCATGATTTGACATGAAAAGAGATTCCCGAGTATGTAATAAATCCACTTGGGTTCTGCCTAATCCTTTAAATGCAAATCTGAAGATATATAAGGACATGATATTGAAGGAAGTGGACACACATTTACAGAACATACATCAACGTCAGAATTTGACCAAGGAGTAAAAGAGCTCTGAAGAATTTGTGTAATAAATCTCATAGCCAGTGGTGTGGTGGAGCAGGCTCTCACAGGCTCGCAAGAGCCGGTTGTTAAGTTTTTAAGAATTTGGGGAGCCGGTTGTTAAAGTAGGGCCCTCCATGGCTACTTTAACAACTGGCTCCCAAAATGTGGACTTGGGCCCCCTGCTGAATTATCTTTTACTTTTCTGGTGAGGATGCTGAGCCCTGCCAGCCAAGTAAATAGACTACTGCTACTCCCCGCTCCTTGTTTCCAGCTCTGGGCAGCAGGCTGGGACTTCTCGAGCATGTGAGAGAAGTTCCAGCATGCTGCTCAGAGCAAGATGTTGGGAGTGGTGGCAGTCCATTTATTGACTGCCAGCAAAGGTATGCCTGGCGTGCCCGCACGAAGGGAGGGAGGAGAGAGAGGCAAGTGTTGCTCCCCCCCCGGCCCTTCCAACTGCAGAGCTGGCTACATTCGGAGAAAGAGCCTGTTGTTAAAAATTTACTTGCACACCCCTGCACATAGCCACATATGTAAAGCAGACAAAAGAGGGGCCATAGTTGTTATGGACACACAGACCTATGATAATGAAGTACATAGGCAATTAGTGGTAAAAACAGAGTATATAAAATTGCAATCAGATCCTACTGAGAGTTTGAAAGATGTGATTAGAGAACTCAGGGTAGAGGCTCTAAATAATGGAATCGTGACAGGAGCTGAATTTCAGTACTTGAATAGAGAGTACCCCAAAATATCTGTTTTCTACATTTTACCAAAAATCCACAAGACATTGCAACAGCCTCCTGGATGTCCTATTATATCAGGTAGGGATTCTTTATTGGAGCTCTTGTCGACATATATGGACACTTTTCTTTGACTCCTGGCAAGTAAAGGGTTTTCTTATATCAGTGATACTACTGACTTCTTGAAACGGTTAACAGAAGTTGAGGGAATAGGTGCAGTCACTTTTTTGGTCATATTTGATGTTAGATCTCAGTATACCTCAATACCACAACAAGGGGCCCTTCAGATATTGAGGAAGCCCCTTCAGATTTTGAGGAAGGTCTTGGAACAGGATGACGTGAATCACAGGATAGCCACTTGCTTCATTGTTAATCTGGCAGCTTTGGCCATGGAGAAGATTTACTTTAGGCATTGGACAGAATTCTTTCAACAGATCTCAAGGAGTAGCTATGGGAGCCACTATGACCCCCTCTGTGGCTAATTTGATTATGCAAGAATATGAAGAAAGATGGACCAATGACAGTGTAGAGCATAGGCGGCAGGTGCAGGCTGACCTGAGCTGTGCTGGGGATAGACACTCTAAGTGGCCGTGTGATAACCCCAGGCAGGTAGGAAGGCATTTTGTGACATTTATGCTGGGGTTTACTAAGCAGCTAGCATGGCTGACTATGCACTAATGCCAACACAGCCCATTCACTTTGAATTGGCTGGGTCAGCAATGCTGCGCAGAAGCCGCTTACGTGATTTAGTAAGCAGACCCCTTAGTCATTACTAAAACAGGTCTAGCCAAAAACATCCTATTTTTTTTTATCCTTGGACGTTTTTACAGTATTCCATTATTGCAGAAAAATGACTAAATAGTAAGCCCACCCTAATCCTGTCTAAAACACACTTCCAACATGTCCCCTTCAGATTTAAACACACTACCTAGGAAAATGTCTTTAAAAAATAAGTTTTGAAAATAGAGATTTGGATGTTTTTGTAAAAAAAAATGTCCATCTGCAGCTTTGTACCCTTTTTTTTTTTAATGTTTTTCTCTTTCAGAAATAAGCTCCATAGGGCCTTATTCTATAAAGGTTATGCTCCTAAATTTAGGAATATAATTTATTGTTCCTAAATGTATTCTAAGTTTATGAGAGTAATAGGCCCTAAATTACACTCATAATTTAGGAGCGTAAATTTAGGAGCATAACCTTTACAGAATACGGCCCACAGTGTTTTATAAAGATACATAAATGACAATGAATTTTTATAAAATAGCACCAAAGTAGGTGCTTGCTTTTTCTCTTAGGGGTCCTTTTACTAAGCTACAGTAAGGTCTAACATGTGTTTACCACAGCTTGAAATGCCTTATCACAGGGAACACTCAGGCGTCCCAAGGTAATTTTGGAATCTGCACGCATTTCCCATGTGCTAAAAATTAGATTATTTTTCAGTGCTTGGGCGGGTCGGAGTGGAGAGTAGGCATGCGCTGTGCTAATCAGTTAGTGCAGCTATATTGCTACGTACTAACCGATTAGCGTGTGGTTAATGCATGAGCCTTTACCAACTACAAAATTGATGGTGGTAAGGGCTCACTTGCTAACGGGAAAATTATTGCTTGGCAATTAATTCAAAAAATAGAAAACTTGGCCATTTTACCCATGTGGAAAATGGCCTTAGAGCTTGGTAATGACTCGCGTAAGCACATGCTAAGGCCACTTTTTTTAACACAGTTTGGTAAAAGGGCCCCCTTAATCTGGTGCCCTGTTGTAAAATGACAATCTATGTCTCTGTTCAGTGCTGCATACATTTAGTATGCTCTATAAATGTCATGATAATAAATATTAATCAAGGAAGGGCCATTATAGTGTTGTCTTTGTGTTTTCATGAAAACAAAATGATGTATTTCTCTCATATTAGAGGAAAAATGTAAGACTGTTTTAAGTTACACTAGAAAGCTGCTGGTTATTAATTTGGTCAAATGCACACACTGGCTGTGTCCCTGATCTTATGATGAATAGCTTCAGAAAAGCTTGCTGGAAAGTGACAGACCTTAACTTGCCTATTAAAAAAATGGCAAGGCAAGCCTTGAAAAGACACCAGTTTAATGTTTCTTTGTTTCAAGAAACCCAATTAAGATCCCTAGAACAGTTCAAGTGTTAAAAATAGGGGGATAAAGTAGTGTTTCTTCTCACCTGCAGGGAAAGAATAAGTATAGCTATATTGATTTATTTTCTCTCCCATTTGTTTTGAAATAGTTGCTAAAGTTGCAAATAGAAGGCATCCCCTCATAGTGGGAAAACTGTGTGGAACAAATTTTTCATTTTATAACTTTTATGCTCCTAGTTTATAAGATCACAATTTCTTCACAACATGTCTTGCATTCTTGGTTGGTAATAGTGGTATCTCCATAATCATAGGTAGAAAATGCAACTGTATTATATATGCTAGCATGGATAGATCCGGTAGGAGTAGAGACAGTTCCTATTTGTGCCCAAATTTCACACTTGATCTCTTAGGGAAAGTGCTTTAACCCTGTGAGAGATATATCTGGACCCTATGCCTAAATTCTAAGCTAAATTACATTATTATTTCAGAACAGAATTCTCTAGAATTAGAACGGCAGAAATTTAAGCACACCTTAGTATTAGTGGAATTAGAAATTAGAGCTTAAGGCAGTGGTTCCTGACTCTTCCAAGAAGACGTGGAGGGGCATTTTTGATATGACATCTAAGTCAGACTTTGGAAGTTTTACACTAAACGTTGCAAATCCGTTGCAAATCCGAATAGCAAGTGTAACAAGTTTTGAAAAAGCAAGTCTATCTTTTCTGTTCAAAAATATCATTTTGAACAAGGTTTTGTTCTCTGTGCATTTATCTGTTCAGGCCATTTTCAGAAAAAAAACCACATACACAAGTGAAAAATGTAGAAAATCAAGCCTTTGAGATGTAGGAGGGGCCAGAATTTTTAGAAGACTGGTTCCCCAGACATCTCAGGAGAGCAATGGGGTACCCTAGGGGGAACTGCTGTGGACTTTATATAAATGCTCCCAGGTACACATCTCATCTTTGCTTCCTTATCTTGTCTGCTGAGCCCTCTAAAACTACTACTACTACTGCTTATCATTTCTATAGCGCTACTAGACGTACGCAGCACTGTACACTTGAACATAAAGAGACAGTCCCTGCTCGACAGAGCTTATAATCTAATTAGGACAGACAAACAGGACAAACAAAAGATAAGGGAATATTAAATTGAGGAAGATAAAATAAGGGTTCTGAACAAGTGAATAAGGGTTAGGAGTTAAAAGCAGCATCAAAAAGGTGGGCTTTTAGCTTGGATTTGAAGACGGCCGGAGATGGAGCTTGACGTACCGGCTCAGGAAGTCTATTCCAGGCATAAGGTGCAGCAAGATAAAAGGAACGGAGTCTGGAGTTAGCAGTGGAGGAGAAGGGTGCAGATAAGAGAGATTTACCCAGTGGACGGAGTCCCGGGGAGGAATGTAGGGAGAGATGAGAGTGGAGAGGTACTAGGGAGCTGCAGAGTGAATGCATTTATAGATCAATAAGAGGAGTTTGAACTATATGTGAAAACGGATAGGAAGCCAGTGAAGTGACTTGAGGAGAGGGCTAATATGAGCATAACGACACTGGTGGAATATTAGTCGTGCAGCAGAATTTTGAACAGATTGAAGAGGAGAGAGATGGCTAAGTGGGAGACCTGTGAGAAGCAAGTTGCAATAATCTAAGCAAGAGGTGATAAGAGTGTGGATGAGGGTTCTGGTAGTGTGCTCAGAAAGGAAAGGGCGAATTTTGGTGATATTATAGAGAAAGAAATGACAGGTTTTAGCAGTCTGCTGAATATGTGCAGAGAAGGAGAGGGAGGAGTCGAAGATGACCCCCAAGGTTACGAGCTGATGAGACAGGAAGGATGAAAGTGTTATGCACAGAAATAGAGAATGGGGGAGGAGGAGAGGTTGGTTTAGGGGGAAAGATAAGAAGCTTAGTCTTGGTCATGTTTAGTTTCAGATGGCACTGAGACATCCAGGCAGCAATGTCAGACAGGCACGCTGATACTTTGGCCTGGATTTCAGCTGAGATTTCTGGTGTGGAGAGGTAGATCTGGGAGTCATCAGCGTAAAGATGATACTGAAAACCATGGGATGAGATCAGAGTACCAAGGGAAAAAGTATAGATGGAGAAAAGAAGCGGTCCCAGGACAGGTCCCTGAGGTACACCAACTGACAGTGGGATAGAAGTAGAGGAGGATCCACTAGAGTATACACTAAAGGTACGCTGGGAGAGATAAGAAGAAAACCAGGAAAGAACAGAGCCCTGAAATCCAAGTGAGGACAACGTATCAAGGAGTAGGCTGTGATCAACAGTGTCAAAAGCAGCAGATAGATTGAGAAGGATGAAGATAGAATAGAGACCTTTGGATCTGTCCAGGAACAGGTCATTGGAGACTTTAGCAAGGGCTGTTTCAATTGAATGAAAAGTGTGAAAGCCAGATTGAATTGGATAAAGAATAGCTTTCTAAACCTTATAACTCAACTAACCAGCTAAATTCATCTGTAGGACCCTATATAGCATAAAGAAACAGAGAGACAATGATCTGCAAACAGTCACACTAGAAAACAGCGCAGAGCAGACCAGTAGATGTAAAAAACCCCACAATTTTATTCAAAACAGAGCACACAATGTGGTCACGTTTCACCTTGACAGGCTGTGTCAGGGGTAGAGCTGCTAATTATAACATACAATGTTAAAAACAAACTAACTTATAAGTAAAAATGCATTAAAAATAAAATATCCAGGTCAAAACACAAATAAATACACATAATATCGACACTCGCATCCACTTCTGTACTCACTCACAAAATAAACCACATAACTGCCATCTTTCGTGGAAGAAAACTTGGCCACAGCTTTATTTCAATAACAACCAATCAAAAATTGGTTAACAAGTAACCTTCAACTGACCTTACCATCTATGTTGCTAGTAGGTACGGAACTAGCTGCTCAAATTCCATTAAATATATTTAGTTATTCATCATATGTATTCAAGTGAGAACTGTGGTGTCAACAAGGCCTCACCTCAACTTCTAGATGTCTCATACACAAGCATCTCAAATAGTAATTCAAATCATAAATGCAGACCACTTGTCAATTATTCATTGTCTTTTCCCACCACTGCGATCCTACAGATGAATTTAGCTTGCCAAATACTTCAATGAGAAAATTATAAAACTTCGATTCACATCACCACACAATACCACTGATCACGAAAAATTTATGGATTGCCTGAACCCTACTCCAGTGCATACCCAGTAGATCGAACCTGGAACAACTTCGATCTACTAACCGAAGAAAACATCACTCAAGCACTCAACAAATTCTCCAAAACCCACTCCAAACTGGATATTTGCCCCAGTAGCCTAATAAGGTTTGCCCCCAAACGCTTCATAACATTCCTTACATCACACCTGAACTACATGCTACAACATGGACTTTTCCCCAAGGACAAAGGAAATATATTACTCATATCCATACCCAAAGACTTAAAGAAAACATTAAATGACACAACCATCGACCAGTAGCATCCATCCAACTAATGGAAAGTATGGTAACCAAACAACTCACCAATTACCTAAACAAATTCACAATATTACATGAATCACAGTCAGGATTTCGATCCAACCATAGCACTGAAACAGTGCTAACCACTCTCATAATCAAATTTAAACAACTAATTGCAACTGGAAATAATGTGCTACTCCTGCAATGCGACATGTCCAGCGCGTTCAACATGGTCAGCCACCAAATACTCTCGAACATCCTAGACTACTTCGGGATTGGAGGAAACGTACTAAGATGGTTTAAAGGCTTCTTAACAGCAAGAACTTATCAAGTGATTTCTAACTCAAAAACGTCAACACCATGGAAACCTGAATGCGGAGTACCACAAGGATCACCGCTCTCACCAACCCTTTTTAACTTAATGATGACACCTTTAGCCAAATCGTTATCCAACCAAGGACTCAACCCGTACATCTATGCAGATGATGTCACGATATACATCCCGTTCAAACAAGACATAACCGAAATCACAAACGAAATCACACAAAGCCTCCAAACAATGAACTCATGGGCGGACGCATTCCAACTAAAGCTAAACGCAGAAAAAACACAATGTCTCATCCTGTCCTCACAATATAACACAAACAAACCCAATACCATAAAAACCCCAGACTACACCCTACCGGTCTCAGACAGCCTGAAAATTCTGGGAGTCACAATCGACCGAAATCTCACACTCGAAGACCATGCGAAAAATACAGCAAAGAAAATGTTCTACTCAATGTGGAAACTTAAAAGAATCAAACCTTTCTTCCCAAGGGAAGTATTCCACAGCCTAGTACAATCAATGGTGCTAAGTCATCTAGACTACTGCAACGCCATTTATGCCGGATGCAAAGAAAAAATCATTAAGAAGCTTCAAACTGCTCAAAACACAGCAGCCAGACTCATATTTGGGAAAGCGAAATACGAAAGCGCCAAACCCCTAAGAGAAAAACTACACTGGCTCCCATTAAAAGAACAAATTGCGTTCAAAGTGTGCACCCTGGTCCACAAAATCATTTACGGGGAAGCCCCGACCTATATGTCAGAGCCTGCAAATCGGTGAGAAAATGTGGGATACAAATGCTACAAATAAATAAATAAATACCCCCAACCCCAAAGAAACAATCCCATCAATACAAACAACACAGCATAAAAGAAGAATGTTAAACATATATCCCCAGCAAAATTCAAAAACAAAATAACTCCATAAAAGAGGTGGGCCAGGTGGGAGCAAAATTATCAAATTTAACACCTCCACATTCCCGCTCCAACCACCCACTGCCCTAGCCCTTTTTCACAGAATATCTCCTCAGCCTCAACATTCCATTTCTTCCTTCCCACCTTCCCAGAATTCCAATCACATCCCAGCTTCCATTAACCCTTGTCTTCTTAGCACTCCTCCCAATAGTCTTAATTAAATTCCACATTAAAACCTCCTCTTAAATATATTTAATTTAATTCCAATTTCTTTTAATATAATTTTAATTTTATACCTAGTGGCTCCACATTAATTAATTAACTTTATTTGGCTCTCCCAATCCTGCTATTAAATGCTTTGTTCTTACAACGTGAATAAACTTTAAACTAACTTCCATGCCATTAATCCTTCTTTTTTCATTTCGCCCCCTCTCTCCATCCCATCCCACATCATGAATGCACTACCCAGATGGCATACACTTTAGCTGGAGCAATGCCAATGTTATATTTCTCTTGAGTAATTCCTTGTGCTTCCTTTACTTAAACTTACACAAATATGTAACTTGTGCAGTGGTTTATAGTTAAAACAATATATAACAGAAACATGTAAAAGTTCAAAATGAAACGATTCAAGCAACATATATTTGTGCAAGGGGTCCTAAAAGGTGTCATGGCAGGCAAACTGCATACATATTTAAAATGTAATGAAGCAAACACGCATGTGTGCATACAGCAAGCAGTCAGTGGTAACACTCAAAGTAGTATATACATAGAGGGGACTTTTGCACAACTTTCCTCAAAAGCCAAAATCAATCTCAACCTGAAGTAATCATTTAAAAATCACAAGATTATAGCATCAGTGGGTGGAAATATGCAGTACTATGAACAACAATGCCAAGGGTCCAATATTGAAAGAGTTGCTTACAGACTCAGCACAGAGTTGCTTACAGACTCAGCACTTTTGAAACAGGGAAGAAACACTTCTCCTTAACAGCAGTAATGCAGAATCTGCCATGCTGTTTTCAAAGCTAGCTTTACTGTTCAAAGCTGAGGTCAGAGGTGAATTTAAAAAAAATCACCTATGTAAATCATGATTCCACCCATTCTCCTCCCAAACCACCCCAGGACATGTCTACACTAAAGTCTAGTTTAAGTACGCACTTTCTTGTCATTGAATATACTTGTACATAAAGGGCAATTTAATGAGGGACGTTTTATTTACATATGTTCTGGCTGATATTCAGCCTGCAGGAGGCAGACTGGCTAAGAGCCGCAATTGGCATGAGTCTGGAGATTCAATGCCAAGCCATTTCTGGTGACAGACATTGAGTATCTGTTTTGTTTGTGGCTGACTTAAACCTAACAGGCCAAGTTAATATTCAGCACTGGCCGTTTACGTTCATAGTGGCCATAGATAGGACTGCTATTTATGCGGTCTGATTTGGATGCTAAACTTAGCTGACAAAGTGCTGAATATTTGTGGCAAGTCAGTTATATTGTGTGATGTGGCTGGTTAGCTGCTATGGGCTAGATTCTATATATGGCATCTGAAAAATTGGTGCCAAAAATATTTCTGCCTAAGAGTATTCTGTAAACTACGTTAGACGCACTTTATAGAATATGCCAAGGTGATGATTTTCTGAAAGAGTTTGTTTTGTCCAGAACAAGGACAAGTAATAGTGTATTCCACAGCTTCCACATTACGATCATAATGTCCCCTAATAATAAATTCTATTTGGGTTACTTTATTGAAAACCCTATTAGTATTTAGGATGTTCTTACAATATACACACTGGTTGCATGCAAATTGGCCTACTTTATCTGGAATTTCTCATGTAATATGATTGTGAGCTGAAAGAATCTCAGACAGATTTCTACCTCTCTTATAGGCAAATTTGGGTACCTGTTCAAGAACCTGGTGCATTGTAAGAATATCCCGATATTTGCTTTATGCAAATTCAGTGCTTCAGTTGAATAAGGAAATACACATACCAAGCCATCTTCTCTTTTGGTTTTAGTATCATAGAGTAATTCTTATACTGTCAAGCTGGAGATCTGTGTCCAAAAAGCAGCTCGCGGAGACTGCAACCATGTTTGTCTGCATTATCCTGAGTCACAGAGAATATTGGAATGGCCATGGTCCGCCCATTCCACACCCATAGCTATGCCCTGTTTTTGGCGGAGCGCATTAGAATTTATGTGCACCACTTTACAAAATATCCCTAGCCAGTTCTGCACATAAATTGTAATGAATGCCAATTGATGTCAATAATTGCTTAAGTGGCAATTATTGATGCTGATTGACTTGCTAAGTGATTAAATTGCACACACAATTTCGGTTGTGCTAAAGAATTCAGGAGTATGTACTATGTGCGTACATGAGCCAGTGGTTGGAGGCGGGGATAGTGCTGGGCAGACTTATACGGTCTGTGCCCTGAAAATGACAGGTACAAATCAAGGTAAGGTATACACAAAAAGTAGTACATATGAGTTTATCTTGTTGGGCAGACTGGATGGACCGTGCAGGTCTTTTTCTGCCGTCATCTACTATGTTACTATCCAACTTATAATCGAAAGTGATCGCCGGACATCTTCCGACATAAATCGGGAGATGGCTGGCGATTTCTTAAAAGCGGCAAAATCGGTATAATTGAAAGGGCATTTTTGACAGCATCATCGCTTTCCCGTCGCTTCGCTGGCGAAAGTTCAAGGGGGAGTGTCGGTAGATTAGCGAAGGCGGAACATGGGTGGGCATGGGCGTGGCTACCAGATGGCCGGCTTTTGCCGATAATGGAAAAAAAAAGCGGCGTTAAGCAGTATTTCGCCGGCTTTACTTGGTCCTTTTATTTTCACGACCAAGCCTCAAAAAGTTGTCCCAACTGACCAGATGACCACTGGAGGGAATGGGGGATGACCTTCCCATACTCCCCCAGTGGTCACCAATCCCCTTCCAAACTAAAAAAATAAAACTAAAAACATTTTTTCCAGCCTGTATGCCACCCTCAAATGCCGTACCCACCTCCATGACAGCAGAATGTGTTGTATCCTCCGACAGCCTTTCCCTTGTTGCGATGTGGCTCTGGGGTGAGTGTGACACCTTTTCTGTTAGGTGCCCTGCAGAGAGTCACATTAGCAATGCATTGTGGTGGGTGTAGGGTATTGGGCTCTACTCCCATGGTGCTTTTCCCCCCTGCTTACTGGGACAGAGTGTGCCCTGTTTTGTTTCCTGTTGTAGTCCATGCGGTAGTGGCCATTTTTGTAAGCCAGTTTTAGTTCCCTTTCCTGTGTTACCCACGTTAGAGAAGGTAGTTCTTACCTTGAATGGTGCTGAAAGAGGGCATTGTACACCGTTGTGCCAGCTCTGACCTACTGCTAATCTTAGTACCAGGGGACTCTTTGCCAGTGGGGCACAACCTCTGATCTGCAGTTAACTGTGAGTAAATGTGGTTATTTCAAGAAAGGACTTTTTCAGAAAGATTAGTCTTCAGGTGTGAACTGGTGTGCCAAAGTTATACAGCAGCAATAAGTCCTAGAGGCTGTATGCAGGTCCCTGGAGCAATTTTAGTGGGTGCAGTACATTTGTGGGTAGTGGGTTTGGGGGGCTCAGCTCCCAAAGTAAGTGAGCTATGCACGTGGTGGGAGCTTTTCTGAAGTCCACCGCAGTGACCCCTAGGGTGGCTGGTTGGTGTCCTGGCATGTCAGGGGGCCAGTGCACTAAAAATGCTGGCTCCTCCCACTGCCAAATAACTTTCCATTATCGCTGAAAAACAAACCCGGACATCTCAAACCCGGCGAACACCACAGCATTTGGCCGGGCTAAACCGTATTATTGAAAAAAAAGATGGCCGGCCATCTTTTTCGATAATACGGTTCTGGCCAGCTGTAGCGCTGCTGCCAACATAGATCGCCGGCGATCTATTTGGCTGGCGACGTTTGATTATGCTCCTCTATATTACTATGTGCTGATAATCAACGGCAAAAACCAGCTATCTCACACTGAATATTAACAGCTGTTCCTGGCCAGTTAAATAGTGTTGAATATTGGCGGGGGGGGGGGGGGGGGGGGGCTGGCTTGTGCAGGTGAAAATGCATTTATAAAATTACTCTACACATGTGTAAAACATGCTTTTCCTACTCAGTCATTACCCTCTAGCAAAGGAAGACAAAACAACTTTTTGCATACCTTTTATATAATGCATGTGTTTATATACAGATGGGAAGAACAACTGCTAGAGAGCCTCATTGTTGTCCAAATAGTCGACTGGTCAGCTTTACTGAAAAGAACAATAAAAGCTGCCTCCTTCTGGGATATATGTAGGGCTTCTGATTTTGGGCTTTAACCGGTAAACTCTGATAAAACACCCCTGATGAAAAAGTGGAGAAACATCATAAATTACCGCTTCCCCTAGTGTTTTCCCACCAGGGCCATAGTGAACCATACTTGTGTCCTGTGTGACTCGCCCATTGGCTCTCCACCCCCATCCCGCCTGTTTCACCACTGCCAATAAGAGGAGACGGTGGGCTGGGTGCAATTTTTACCCCTGTTTGTTTTCACCCTGCACAACTGCACTGCTCACACAGCCCTTGGTACAGCACTGTCTTTCGCCCCTCCCCTGGCTTGTATTGTATCCTGCACTCAATTTTTGTGCTTTTTTTTTTGCACTGAACACTCCTAACGTACATATTTGATTCTACCTGACACAAAGAGGGGCATAATCTAAAGGGACACCCAAATTTTGCTGAGGATGTCCTTGCAAAATGTCCTGGCGAAGGGGTGGGGAAACCTGTATTATCGAAACAAGATGGGCGTCCAACTTTTGTTTCGATAATACGGTCGGGGACGCCGAAATCTTGAAATTTAGGTCATCCTTAGAGATGGTCATCCCTAGACTTGGTCGTTTCTGATTCTCGGTGATAATGGAAACCAAGGATGCCCATCTCAGAAACGACCAAATCCAAGCCCTTTGGTCATGGGAGGAGCCAGCATTCATAATGCACTGGTCCCCCTGACATGCCAGGACACCAACTGGGCACCCTAGGGGGCACTGTAGTGGACCTCAGAAATTGCTCCCTGGTACATAGTTCCCTTACCTTGGGTGCTGAGCCCCTCAAACCCCACTACCCACAACTGTACCCCACTACCATAGCTCTTACGGGTGAAGGGGGGCACCTAGATGTGGGTACAGTGGGTTTCTGGTGGGTTTTGAAGGGCTCACATTTACCACCACAAAAGTAACAGGTATGGGAGGGTGGGCCTGGGTCCACCTACCTGAAGTGCACTGCACCCACTAAAACTGCTCCAGGGACCTGCATACTGCTGTGATGCACCTGAGTATGACATTTGAGGCTGGCATAGAGGCTGGCACAAAATATTTTTAAAGATATTTTTTGAGGGTGGGAGGGGGTTAGTGACCACTGGGGGAGTAAGGGGAGGTGATCCCCATTTCCCTCCGGTGGTCATCTGGTTAATTTGGGCACCTTTTTATGCCTTGGTCGTAAGAAAAACAGGACCAGGTAAAGTCGTCCAAATGCTGATCAGGGACACCCTTTTTTTTTCCATTATGGGTCGAGGACGTCCATGTGTTAGGCACGCCCAAGTCCTGCCTTTGCTATGCCTCCAACACACCCCTGGGAACTTTGGTTGCCCTCCGAGATGGAAAGCAGTTGGGGACGCCCAAAATCGGCTTTCAATTATGCTGATTTGGGCGACCCTGTGAGAAGGACGCCCATCTCCCGATTTGTGTCGAAAGATGGGCGTCCTTCTCTTTCAAAATTAAACCTGACAGTGTATCTATAAGAAAATAATTTGATATGTATTGCTCTTGATAGTAATATTTCAAAGCATATAGCCCTCGCATTTAGTAACATCAATGGCCTTTTTTATTCTGGATTGAGCATCAGGCTGATATAATGTCTGCAGTGTAGACCAGTGTCTGGACCCCTTTACCCTATTTTAGTAAGAATCTATATCATGATTGTCTTTAAATACAAAATGGGAAAGCATCACAGTACTGCTTTCTCTTGTTATTTGTGCACAGTTTGGGTAAGCATAAAAAGCTGCTAATCATGATTTTTTTTTTTTACACATTCTCACAAAGTTCCTTTCTCAAGGGATATTTAACTACATCTGCACTGACTTGGGAACCCAAATGTGCCAGACTTGTTGAGAAGTCCTTGTTAAAATAGCTCTCCCAGTTGTCAGCCTGTACTTGCAATTCCTGGGACTTGAGGGTAATAATCTCCTGTGGGATTAGCAGAGGGCTGGTGACTGCAGGATCTGAAAGTCCCAGTGGGCCTCATTGGTTCACATTCACACAATCAAACTTTAGTTTTTGGTTTTGGCTGAAACCAGGCAACAAGTTTCGACTGCAGTTTTGGTTTCGACTGAAAGTGTTGAGAAAGTTTCTGTAGCAATTTCAGTAAGTGTAACCTGAAACGCAATAGAAGCAGGTGGGTTAGAAACAAAGTTGAAAGCTACATATTTAGGAATCTTTGGAGCAGGTGAAAGCATCCCAAACCTAGGGGGTCTTTTACATAGGCACACTGGTGATTTTAGCACGCGTTAAAAATAAGTACTTGCTAAACGCTAAAAATTCTTATGGGCAGCTTAGCGTTTAGTGTGCGCCTTTTTTTAATGCGTGGTAAAAACGCTAGCAACACATATGTAAAAGACCCCTCTAGAGCTTCCAAATTAACCAATTCCTGGAGAGAAATTTTAGGTCCTGGAATCTTGCCAACCTCATCCTGATTATGGGACCTGCAGCACTGATATAAATGGATAGAGTCAGGGATCACAAATGTTACACTGTTCTGGGATATAATTTTAAAACCAGGACTAGTCAAAAAGTCTCCCTCCTGGAATTAGGTATCACTGGAAGCTGACAAAGCTTCCAAGTTATTCAGTGCCAGGAGGGAGATTTGAGGCCAGTCCTGGATTTCATCCAATCTCATCCTGATGCTTTATGGGACCTGAATTACTGATTTCAATGGGTAGAGTCAGGGATTGCAAATAGCACTGTGCTTTGGGATATAAATTCAAAACCAGAACTGGTCAAAAACTCTCCCTTTTTGGAACTGGGCAACTTGGCAGCTCTGACTGATAGTATAACAGTAACATTGAACTTTATACTAGGATTCAGGATTGTAAATCCAAGAATTCAACAAGGTACACCTTTTTAACAAAGATTCCAGAATACTTTCTTTAGAACTTCTAGTGCTAGGAAAATGGAACAAGAAAAGTCTTTGAAATAAGGCTCTAGATTAGGTCCAGGAGGAAAACTCTGGGACAGTCCTAGATTTCTGACAACCTCAGTTTGATGCATTATGGGACTTGCAGTGCTGATTTCAATAGGTAGAATCAAGGGCCACAAATCCTTTATGTCTTCTTTGAGATGTAAGTTTAAAAGCAGAGCTAGTCAAAAAGTCTCCTTCCAGGAACTGAGAAACTTGGCAGCTTTGCTTAAGCTGTAGTGGGCACTCAAATTTAGGGGATCTTTTACTAAGATGCGCTCGCGTTTTTAGCACAGACGCTAAACGTTAGAGATGCCCATAGTAATGCATTGGCACCTCTAACGTTTAGCACGCGCTAAAAACGTGAGTGTACCTTAGTAAAAGGGGGTCTTAGTTAAGTCCTATCAGCTTACTTATTTAGGTGATTGACCTAACCATTTGCTTAACTGGACAAGAAAACAAGCAGAAGTAACAGAGAACTCCAGAGTCAGGAAAGAAATACCCAGGAAACAGAAACTACTAAAAAGACCAGACATACAAGACACAGATATGGATGGGCTTGATATAGCCAGATTCTCAAGAGGCAGAATAGCTCTTTCTACAAGACATGTGCCGCCTAATCCAAAGATTCCAGGTTCAAAGTTGCCTTATGGTTGGCAGCTACTAACAATAATAGTAATTAAAAAAAAAACAACAACAACAATAGAAATTTAACAACATTGGGGAAAAAAACTAATATGTAGGTCAAAACCAAATTAATTCACTTCCCAAGTGTCAAGGGATCATGAGTAGGTTAGAGAGAGGGAGTGTCCTGAGTGGATCTACAATACAGATGTGTATTCCTGAGTTCATGTAGGGATTACACATTGGTAATGAAAAGAAACAAGCTAGTATTTACGCCTGCCCCAAGATATGGCTAAATGCCTGTTGTAAGGGTCAGACAAAAATACTGATGTTTGTGCCCTCCCATCACTCTTCTTGATATCCACCCTTCTCACAGATTCTCTGACTTCCGATCCCTTCTGCCCCCCCCCCATCATACCTGCACCTAATAAAACTACCCTAGGTATATCCCCCGGCAGCAACTCACTCATCTGCTAGGATTGCCCCTGATACAATACCCCCTTAATCACCCATGATACAATATGCCCTTAATCACCCATGTGGTAGGCAGGCAGTAATCACATGGTACACCCCTGAAGGGCTGAAGAGGTTTCCACCCTTCAATCCCAACAATCCCCACCCCCTGACCTATTCCCTGGGCTTACTGGGCCATTTCCTGGGGTCTAATGAGGCCCAAAGTGTGGTACCGTCCACCCATTTCAAAGTCATAAGGATAGGCATGTGCACACCCCCCCCCAAAAAACTGTATTTTTTAAAGAGAACATTGCCAAATTTGCCTACTTTCTGTGGCCCTCTCCCTCAAATGACTCACAAAAAAGTATAGAAAACATATGTCCCATCAAGAATCAATTTTTTCACAAGGCTTGGAGCAGCCAGGTCCAGCCATTTTAGATTTGTAAAGGGGAGGACATAGGGATTATTAGTGTGCATTCAGTTCATTAAGGCATCTTATAAACTTGTGTGTGCCAATTGATTAAATATGCATTCATTTAAAAATTAACACTCATAAAATTGATTTCCATGCATTAAAAAGCTCCCAACACATGTTAAAAAGTTATTACCACCACCATAAGTGTGTGAAACAAAACAAACCAAATTTGTGAAAATTAAGGGGGGAAAAAAGCTGAATTTTCTAAAAGCAAGCTGAAATGTTTTGCCTATGCATAATCCACAGAAGACATACAGTAAAAATAAAACAAACTCAAACACACAAAGACATTTTAGTGTCTGATAAACTTCTCTGTTCTGTTGAACTGATGTAAAAAAAGGGGGGTGACTCGTAGTCGGGATAATGTTTCCCATTTCTGTGCTTATGCATCTATAGAGCAAGTTCAATGGGAATGAAATTACTTTGATTGTGGCTGTTTTGCAGCATCAGGTTTACTTCAGTGCTGGAAATAAATGCTAATAAAAATGGGTGAAATTTAATTTTTAAACTCTATGCTGCTACTCAGAGAAAGCTTTTAGTATCCAGCTGAGTTGTCAAATTGAATTGTAATGTTCTGGTTGAGAAAGATGTTCACTGATACTTGACCTTAGTCTCTCATTATGCTTATTTTGTCCATAATGCTTGGCATCTGAAGTATGATAAAGACTCTTCTTTTAATGATATTTTTCATATTCTGTTAAAGATTTTAAACTTTTCTCATCAATAGATCAATGAGGAGTTAAGTTACTTAAAACAAATTTCAAATGTTTGTGTTGTTTTATATGTCATAATATGTATTATTTCCATCAGTCCATTCTGTTCAATATAGTTACCCCCAATAATACATTTTTAGGCCAAGATATGCTAGCCATTTGTTTCCCCATTTCTGTCTTTTTTTGTACCTAACCTGAACCATATCCTCTCAAATATAATGGTACTAGTAGTCATGAAAACTAATTAATCGTGATAGGTAGAAAAAGAGAGCTATTTGCTGAAATATCATGAGATGATGAGATATGATACAGACTTTCAAATATTGAAAGTTATAAACATTTTCCAGAGATGGGAAGGTAGTAGAACTAGAGGACATGAATTGAGGTTGAAAGGGGGCCGACTCAGGATTAATGTCAGGAAGTATTTTTTTCACTGAGAGGGTGGTAGGTACCTGGAATGCCCTTCTGCG
Organism: Microcaecilia unicolor; assembly: GCF_901765095.1. Taxonomy (NCBI): domain Eukaryota; kingdom Metazoa; phylum Chordata; class Amphibia; order Gymnophiona; family Siphonopidae; genus Microcaecilia; species Microcaecilia unicolor. Next base: position 495,549,771 of record NC_044032.1, read on the forward strand.
GATGGTGGTAGAGATACAAACAGTAATGGAATTCAAAAATGTATGGGATAAACACAAAGGAATTCTGTTTGGAAGGAATGGATCCAAAGAAGCTCAGCGAAGGTTAGGTAGCAACATTGCTAATTGGGAAGCAAAGCCAGTGCTGGGCAAGACTTCTACGGTCTGTGCCTTGATCATGGCTGAGTAGATTTGGATGGGCTGCAGTGGAGCTTTTCAGGGGCTTTAACAACTTCAGAAATTTAGAACAAGGACAGTGCCAGGCAGACTTCCATGGTCTGTGCCCTGAAAATAGCAAGGACAAATCAAGATCAGGTATACATATATGAAGTATCACATTATACCATATGTAATGAGTTTATCTTGTTGGGCAGACTGGATGGAAGGTACAGGTCTTTATCTGCTGTAATCTACTATGCAGTGGCGTACCTAGGGTATTTGACACCCGGGGTTGATCATTTTTTAACACTCCCCTTCAAAATCCAATACTAGGCATACTGAGAATACAAAACACTCAGGACCTACAGAACAATTCTACCATACCATATGCAGTAATTTCTATGAGTCTCACAAGGGTGTACCTAGGAAAAGGAAGCATCTTAAAAACTGCAGTGAGCGCTAGAACAACAATTCACCTGTTGTAGAACTAAACCAGCTAGAATAGTACAGATCGTCGATCCTGCACAGTTAATGCCAACAGAAAGCCATATCTTTTTCACAGACACAGATATACTCTAATCCACTATAGAATAAGTAACCACAAACTAAAAATAGAAATATTTAGACAAAAACTAAACTGAAACCCCAAGAAGCCAGATTCTGCATACAATACAACACCACAGAAACAGTGATAGTGATCTATGTTCCCTAGTACTGTGCAAAATATAAAGATAGCAGATGTAAATTTGAAAAAAAAAAAACCCACCGTCTGTCCCCCCTCTCTCTGTTCCTATCCACTCTCTGCCCTTTCTTTCCCTTCCATCCAGGGTTTACCCTCTCTCTCTCTCTTCCCCTTCCATCCACCATCTGTCCTCCCTCTCTCGTCCATCCAGGGTTTGTCCTCCCTCTCTCTCCCATTCAGATCAGTCCTCTCTCTCTCACTGTGCCCCCTCTTTTCAGCCCCCAGTTTCAGCCCCATTATCCCACCAGCCCCTAGTTCCAAACCCAGCCCACTTCTCCCACCTGCCCCCCTTTTCAGCCCCAGTTCCAGTCCCAATATCCCATCATTCCACAGTTTCAGCTCCTAGTTTCAGCCCAGCCCTTTTATCCCACCATTCCTGAGTTTCAGCCCCAGCCTCTTTCTCCCCATCCCCTTTTCAGCCCTCAGCTTCAGCCCCCTGCCCCCTTTTCAGCCCCCAGTCCCAGCCCTAGCCCCCCTTATCCCACTTACTCTCCTTTTCAGCCCCCAGTTCCAGTCTCTTTCATCCACCTGACCTGCATTACAGCCCCCTTTTCAGCCCAGTCCCATTCTCTCATCTTCCCCCCTTTTCAGCCTCAGCCCCATTCTCTCACCTGCTCCTACCCCAGCCATAGCCCCCTTCTCATCCCCTAGCTCTAGCTCCAGCCCCATTCTCCAATCTGAGCCCCCTTCTTCCATTTCAGCCCCCCCCCCGAGTTCTAGCCCTAGCCCCTGTTTTAGCTGTTAGTTCGAGCCCCAGCTGCAACCCCCAGTCCCCACCTGCCCACCCTCAGCTCCCTCGATAGCCCCTTCTTGTTTCTGCTGCCCGGCGTCCTACATTTTAAAAATCTTTGAATCAGCAGTGCCATCATGCACTGTCTGTGAAAGAAGCAGGTTGCCTCGGTCCTTCCCTCACTGTGTCCCGCCCTCCTCTGATGTAACTTTCTATTTCTGTGAGGGTGGGACCAGGGGCGTAGCCAGACCGGCGGGAGGAGGGGTCCAGAACCCAAGGAGAGGGGGCACATTTTAGCCCCCCCCCCCAGTGCCGCCGACCCCCCCCCCACCATTTTTGACCCCTCCCACCACCACCTTTGTCCCCCCCCCCCCGTGCCAACCCTTTTGACCCCCTCTTCCCGCTGCTGCCAAAACTCCCCCGCCACCGCCGTTGGGTACCTTTGCTGGTGGGGGTCCCCAACCCCCGCCAGCCGAAGTCCTCTTCTCCAGCGCGGCCAGATTGCTGATCTGCAAGGGCAGGCTTCTGTTTCAGTGAGTCTGACGTCCTGCACGTACAATGTGCAATGTGCAGGACGTCAGACTCACAGAAACAGAAGCCTGCCCTTGCAGATCAGCAACGCGGCTGCACCGGAGAAGAGGACTTCAGCTGGCGGGGGTTGAGGACCCCCGCCAGCAAAGGTACCTGATGGCGGCAGTGGCAGAGGAGGGTTGGCAGTGGGAGGGGGGTCGAAGGGGTTGGCGGCAGGGGGGGCCAGGTCCAAATCTATGGGGGCCCATGCCCTCATGGCCCCACGTAGCTACGCCCCTGGGTGGGACACAGTTAAGAGAATGCCCGAGGTGACCTGCTTCTTTCAAAGATGGTGCATGATGGCACTGATGATTCAAAGATTAGATGTTAAAAATACAGGGCACCAGGAATGAGAAGGGGGCTGTTGAGGGAGCTGAGGATGAGCAGGTGGAGACTAGAGAGGCAACAGCGGTGGGCTGACTAGAAGGAATGTAGCAGAGGGAGTGGAGCACCCCCTTTTTATTTGCACCCAGGGCAGACCGCCCCAACTCCCTTGGTATGCAACTGCTATTATCTATGTAAAAGATTTTTGCAAAAGAGAAAGGAATGGGACTTGATATACCAGCTTTCTGTGGTTACAATCAAAGCAGTTTACATACTATATACAGGTACTCATTTTGTACCTGGGGCAATGGAGGGTTAGTCACAAGGTGCTGCAATGGGAATGGAACCCAGTTCCCCAAGATCAAAGTCCGCTGCACTAACCACTAGGCAATGCCTGAATGTCATAGCTATTGCAGGGGTGTTAAACTGCAATCCTTGAGGGTTTTCAGGATAGACAATGATTGCAGCTTGACACTCCTGAAGTAGAGGGGCTCACGATCCCCAGCCCAATCGTCGACTTCCGCTTGTGGTGCAGCCCACCCTCCCGCCCCGCGCATTTTCATCTTTTATTTCCGTGGCAGCAACGTCAATGAAGAAAAAGACTACAGGCTCGCCGCCAGCTTCTCCCTTCTCTCTGCACACAGTGTCCCGCTCTCGCGGAAACAGGAAATGCATCACCGCAGAAGGCGGGACACTGTGTGCAGAGAGAAGGGAGAAGCAGGCGGCGAGCCTGTAGTCTTTTTCTTCATTGACGTCACTGCCACGGAGCGTATAGAGGTAAGCTCCGCCCCCTTTAGCCTCCCCAAACAGTTGGGCTACCGACCGTCTATGGCTCTACACTAAATCTCAGCAAGGAGACACTATAGAGAAGATGTGATATAAATGGAAAAATGCAATACATATCAGTGCATCACCTAGGATAAAAAGATGCCTACTCAGATTGCATACGTGGGCTAATGATGGTGATAGTGAGAGTGTAAAACCTTCAGGAGAAGATAATGTCCTTGGTGCATCAATAAGGCATGGTGAATGTGTTCATAGACACATTACATTGGGAGTTAAACCACAAAAACTAATGAAAATATTAAGAGGACTAAAAGTTTTTAGGTGGACTCCTGAAGATAAATATAAATAATGTACTTCTACAATTATGCTACAAACCCAGTAGTTCAGTGGTTCCCAAACCTGTCCTGGGGGACTCTCCAGCCAGTTGGGTGTTCAGGATATCCACAATGATTATTCTATGACAGAGATTTGCATGCTCTGCCTCCACTGCATGCAAATTTATCTCATGCACATTCATTTCAACTCTAATTATTACCACTTAACAATACTAAATATGTAATTGTTAAATCTTTATTAACCAGTACTTTAAAATACATACTATAATTCATCTTTACGCCATCCCATCCTAGCTATTAACCCTCAGGAACATTCACCAACAATAAGCACAATGAATGAATTCTTCCCTCTGCCAATAACTTCCTCAGGGGCCCTTTTACTAGGCCGTGTAGGCGTGTACATGAGTCCTAGGTACGTCAGTTTTGAACTACTGCCCAGCTACTGCATGGCCCGGGCAGTAATTTCATTTTTTACACGCGTCCACTAAGCATGTGTCGCGTGCTCGAGGACCTTGGCATACTGTCAGGCTTCTTCCCCGGGAGCACTGGTTTCGTGAGTCCTTGGGCCACTACCATGGAGCGGCAGTGGCAGGCAAGATCACCTTCAAGGTAGAGATGAGACAAGACTGGACTGGAACCCCGGACTGGAGTTCTACACAGGAATACACGGAACTGGAACGCACCGGATGGGTGCGCACTGGAGTGGAGCCCGCTGGACTGGAACACATTGGAGTGGCCCCACTGGACTGGAACATACAGGAGTGAAACCCACTGGACTGGAACACACTGGAGCGGAACCCACGGGACCAGAACCCACTGGACTGTAACACACTGGACCTAGGCTTCACCTACGCTTAGCTGCCTTTCCCCGAGGGTTAAGCCCCCAGGTTCGGACAGCCGGCAGGACTTACAGGAAAAACCGGAACTGGAACTTGCAATCAGGAACAGCAGGAATCAGGATCCAGAAGTGCCCCCAGGCACCTAGGCGAAAGCAAGGCAGACAGGCAGAGAATGTCCGGGTTCCGGCAGCAGGCAGGTTCAAAGCAATGGTCAGGTCAAGGAACAAGACTACGGCTGGAGCCTCAATATCAAGGAGTACTGGCAACAGATAGAACAAGGGCTGAAGCTCCAGAAGCAAAAGAAACACACACGGAAAACCAGCAGGCTAAACACAAGAAGACTAGTCAACTGTACATAAGCTAGTAGGAAAGCTATGCCCAAGCAAACCAGTCATACACAAGAAACATACACTAAGCAAACACAGGAAAGCTGTACACAGGCTGACAATGCAAAGCTGTGCCCAAGCTAACAAGTCATACACTAGGAACATACACAGAGCAATCTCAGGAGAACTAGTAAAGCTGTACACAGGCTAACAAGCAAAGCTGTGCCCAAGCTAACAAGTCATACACTAGGAACATACACAGAGCAATCTCAGGAGAACTAGTAAAGCTGTACACAGGCTAACAAGGAAAGCTGTGCCCAAGCTAACAAGTCATACACTGGAAACATACACAGAGCAAACTCAGGAGAACTAGTAAAGCTGTACACAAGCTAACAAACAAAGCTGTGCCCAAGCTAACAAGTCAAACACCAGAAACATACACAGAGCAAACAATGTAGCAGTGTACAGAGCACTCTACATACCAGGGCCCTTAGACAAAATGCAAAGGCAAGGGCTGCAGGCTCTAAGTGATTAATAAAGCCTTTCAACACCAGAGGCACAGCTGCAGCAATCTCCTTGCCTCCAAACAGAGGCTTGACACACAGAGAAGTCAGCCCACAGGAAGGAACAGCGGGAGCCATCTTGGATACTGGCATAGAGGAGTCGGCAGCCATCTTGGAAGAGGCATAGCCCACACAGGTGAGGTTCAGTAGGACAATCAGCATACAGAGCCAGAGAGAAACTAAGACAGAGACAGACACAGAGACAAGCAGAAGCCAGCCCAGCCACTGACTCCCAGAAACAGGGTAAGTATGAGGGTGGGCACGGCCACAGACGTGACAGCATGCTGGAAATTTTCTGGCACGCATCTCTAACCAGGCGGTAATTAATATTGTACACACGTTAGACTTTACTGCTAGGTCAATAGGTGGCGGTAAGGTCTCATACCCAAAATGGACACGTGCTAATTTTTATTTTGCTGCACGTCCATTTTCAGCCAAAAAAAAAGTAGAGTCATCTTAGTGCAGTCCAAAAAAAATGTTACGAAGAGAAACCCACTTCTGGGACAGAGTCATGTCAATGCTCAAGTAAAACCATTTGCTTAACTATTCACATCAGTAACTTGATTCCAGGTTCTCCAAGCCCAACATGACATCATATTTCGCCTGAACAAGCATCATCAGGAGCCAGAACTTAAACCATTTAGACCACACTGTGATGGAGTAATATCAGTGGGTGTTACTCTATCACAGTGTGGTCGAAATAGTTTGAAAAATTGATTAAGTTCTGGCTCCTGATGATGTGAATAGTTAAGAAAATGGTTTTACTTAAGCATTGACACGGCTCTGTCCCAGAAGTGGGTTTCTCTTCGAAATAATTTTGTTGGAATGCACTCAGACTACTACTCTACCTACTCAACTGAGGACCCATAATATTACTTTCACCTTGCAAATTTATTGATTTGGAATATACATATGGACTGTTATCTTTAAGGTAATGGTAATGGTAAATTTGATTTCTATCCCGCTATTACCTCACAGTTCTAAGAGGGTTACAGCTATTTAAGAAGCTAGTTTCATTTAACTGGGAAGAAGGGGCATAATAATAAATGTAGTGATTAAGAATAAATAATAAATCAGTAGTTACTGTGGGATACATATTTCTGAAACAGAAGTGTTTTCGAATGTTTCCTAAAAAGAATATAGGACTGAGAAGATTTAAATATAGATGAAATTGTAGTCCATAATCTTGCTGCTAGAAATGCCATCCCCAATTCAAAGAAATGCAATCTCTTTTTACTTTTGATGATGATGGAAAAGAATAACCTATAGTATCAGTACATCTTGTTCTTAAAGCATAGGAGTGGAGTGGCTTAGTGGTTAGGGTGGTGGACTTTGGTCCTGGGGAACTGAGGAACTGAGTTCAATTCCCGGCACAGGCAGCTCCTTGTGACTATGGGCAAGTCACTTAACCCTCCATTGCCCACCGCATTGAGCCTGCCATGAGTGGGAAAGTGCAGGGTACAAATGTAGCTAAAAAATAAAATGAATATAAAATTTGGATGTAGATAGTCTGGTGCCAATCCATGTAGAAGCTTAAAGAGAAAACATGCCAATTTGAAATAGATTCTAGCCTCAATAGGCAACCAGTGTAATGATAAATAACTGGAAGTGATCCTATCCAAAAATCATTTGAACTGCTGCATTCTGTATCGTTTGCAGTCTTCTCACCAAACTTTTATTACATCCTAAATAAACCAGATTACAATAATCCAATTGAGAAACTAAGAGAGACTGAACTAGAATTCTGAAATGATCTTGTTTGAAATAGTTTTGCACGGATCTCAATTTTTTCATCAAGAAAAAACATTTCTTTGTTAATGAAGAGACCTGTTTTTCCATGGTTAAAGCACAATCAATAAACACTCCTAACAGTTTAATGACTGTAGAAAATTCAAAGGTAGCTTGGTTAATAGTGATGGATTTTGGAATATTTTCTGGATGCATGTCAAAACAAATAAATTTTGTTTTCTCAGTGTTCAATTTTAACTTATGATTAAACATCTAATTATTTATTAATGACATGCATTGTTGAATTAGAGTAGAATCTATTATAGAAATAGAATCAAAAGGTATTAAAACTGAAATGTCATCTGCATACATATAGTGAACAAATTTCTTGTTATGTAACAAGAAACCTAAAGATCGTAGAAAAATATTGAAAAGCAGCGGGGACAGTGGAGAGCCTTGAGGGACTCCACAGTTATTACTCAGGAAGAAGATAGGCCATCCTTTTATTGACTATATAAGAGCGAATCAAAAAAGTCTTAAACCAATTCTGCACTTTTCCAACAATTCCAATACTCTCAAGCAACTGCAGCAGAATTTCATTGTCCAGCAGGTCAAATGCCGCCGAAAGATTGAATTGCAACAATACTGCGCATTTTCCCTCACTCAACAGACCTCTGACTTTATCAATCACTGAACCCACTACCATTTTTGTACTATGAAAAAGATCAAAATTCCGATTGAGAGGAACATAAAATTGAATTTTTTTCCAGATAGACCCTCCATCAGTTTAGCAAAGAAACGAATTGAGGCTACAGGTCTATAATTCGAGCTAATGTTAGCAGGCAATTTTGAATCTTTCAGTAGTGGAGTAATGATTATTTGACATAATATTTTGGGAAAAATGCCTAGGGACAATTGTTCTTGAATCCAATCGTATAGTGCTAATTGAAAGAAAGGTGGTGATGCTTTTATTAAATAAAGATGACAAATATTCAAAGGAAAATAGGAAGCATTATATTTATAAAACAGACTAATAAAATCATTCTAATTTATAGGGAGAAAATTGTTCCAAATTCTATCACCTTGAATCCCTTCAGAAATAGACATTAAGGGATCATCCTGTAATTCAGATTTATGGCTGGAAAATCCTATTTGTAGACTTTTGATCTTATTTTGAAAATAATCAGCTAATTGGTTTGGGGGTGGTAATAAATCATCATTTTGAAAAGGTGCTTTAATAAGAGAATTAATCATCTGAAATAATTGCCTTGTATTAGGATGATCTTTACCAATCAGATTACAGTAACATTTTTTCCTTCCCATTTTTAAAGCCGATTTATAATGATGAATACTTTATAAATCGGCTGTCGAGGTTCATTGTTTTTGCATGGTGTGAGTGATGGTTTTATGAACTGAGGGAGTTGTTAGCAAAGGGAAGACATGCTTATTGTTGGTGAACGTTCATGAGGGCTAATAGCTGGGATGAGTCAGTATAAAAATGATTTATTGTATGTACTTTAAAGTACTGGTTAATAAAGATTCAACATTATATATTTAGTATTGTTAAGTGGTAATAATTAGAGCTGTATTGAGGTATACTACCATTTTATGGATTGTGAACCTAGTTTTTTTAAATTTCATTTATGAATATTCATTGTGGGTATCTTGAAAACCTGACTGGCTGGGGGGTCCCCCAGGACAAGTTTGGGAACCACTGCTGTAGTTGATTACAGAGGGTCTACAAAGAGAGCTCACCAAATAATGGAAGAAAGAAGAAAAATTTTAAAGAAAAAGCTACAAAATTCAATCGATGCAAATATAAGATATCTGAATGGACAAATTAAAGAAAAGTACCTAAGCAATGCTGGAGAGAGAGAGAGAGAGGATTTGGCAAGGATTGTGGACAGATAAGTACTGTAGAAATGCCTGGATAGGATAAAGGAGGAGGTATCTATAATGGATGAATGTGTGGACTGGGAGAAAAAGTGTGATATGAGAGTGAGGGAGAATTCTGAGTAAGAAGGGGGTGTGGGAAAAGCCACTGGGTGGAGAGGGCATTGAGCAAGAGAGTGTGACCAGTGAGGAACAGACCAATGGGCAAAGAAAGGAGGAGATTGAGGAGTTGGATGGAGAGATTGAGGAGCTTGCAGTTGAGCTATTAGCCTGCCCGGAGGTTAATGTGTATGCTTGGGCATAGGAAAAGGCAAGACTACTGAATGACCTAACCCCTGAGGTAAAAAGATTGATAAGGAAAATTAACAAGACCATAATCTATAGGAAGGAATAATGTATGAATATTATGGAAATAAATAGAATTCAATACTATGCAGCAAATACTGTCACTGCGAGAATTCATCTATTGAAGGAAAAATAAGATCTCTGTATGCAGCAGTATTCCCTGTTAGACAGGCATTTCAAAGGATTAAGATCACAAAAATAATGAGAAAGATTGAAAACATCAAACTGAAACATACTGCTCTAAAAATAAATTTTAAAAAAGCAGCAGAAGCACAAAAACTATGGAGATATGGAGAAAATATGAAGAAAATAGTGTATTTTGATAGCTCTCTCTTTTTCTATTTAGAGAGAATCCAAAACAGTTATATAGGGAGCTGAGAAAGAGCATCAGTACAGTGAAAATACCACCATCATAAGAATATAAGAATAGCCATACTGGGTCAGACCAATGATTCATTTAGCCCAGTATCCTGCATCCAACAGTGACCAATCCAGGTCACAAGTACCTGACAGAAACCAAAATAGTAGTTACATTCCATGCTACCAATCTCGGGGTAAGCAGTGGCTTCCTCCATGAATATCTCAATAGCAGTCTATGGGTTTTTCCTCCAGGAACTTGTCCAAACCCTTTCTAAATCCAGATATGCTAACTACTGTTACAACATCTTCTGGCAATGAGTTTCAGAGTTTAGCTACTATGCATCATGGGTAACACTTTACATACCAATATTTTAAACTCAATTATTTTAAGCAATTATGGCCGATAATGGAAAAAAGAAGGGCGCCCCTGACGAGCACTTGGCTGACTTTACTTGGTCCATTTTTTCTTGCGACCAAGCCTCAAAAAGGTGCCCAAACTGAACAGATGACTACCGGAGGGAATCAGGGATCACCTCCCCTTACTCCCCTAGTGGTCACTAACCCCCTCCCACCCTTCACACCCTAAAAAAAAAAATTTAAAATATTTTTGCCAGCCTCTATGCCAGCCTCAAATGTCATACCCAGGTCACTGACAGCAGTATGTAGGCCCCTGGAGCAGTTTTAGTGGGTGCAGTGCACTTCAGGCAGGTGGACCAAGGCGCACCCCCCTACCTGTTACACTTGTGGTGGTAAAAGTGAGCCCTTCAAAACCCACCAGAAATCCACTGTACCCACATGTAGGTGCCCCCCTTCACCCGTAAGGGCTATGGTAGTGTTGTGCAGTTGTGGGGAGTGGGGGTTTTTTTTGGGGGGGGGGTTGGGGGCTCTGCACACAAGGTAAGGGAGCTATCCACCTGGGAGCAATTTCTGAAGTCCACTGCAGTGCCCCCTAGGGTACCCGGTTGGTGTCCTGGCATGTGAGGGGGACCAGTGCACTACGAATGCTGGCTCCTCCCATGACCAAAGGGCTTGGATTTGGTTGTTTCTGAGATGGGCGTCCTCGGGTACAATTATCGCCGAAAACCGGGGACAACCATCTCTAAGGTCAACCTAAATGTTGAGATTTGGGCGTCCCTGACCGTATTATCGAAACAAAAGATGGACGCCCATCTTGTTTCGATAATATGGGTTTCCCCGCCCCTTCCCCGGGACATCCTGCGAGGGTGTCCTCAGGCAAACTTGGGCGCCCTTTTCGATTATGCCCCTCCACGTAAACAATTTTGCAAAATACACTCAGAACCTTTCCATACCATAACAGCATTAACTCTCAGGATTCAAAGATCAACAGCCTATCTGTGAAAAGGAAGCACTGTAAATACCACTTTGGACTGTAAAACACCAATACACTACCCAGTGAGAAAAGAAAACAAATGGAACTGCTGCAGATCTCAGCAGAAATTACATGCTAGAAGAATGCATCACTTTGGTCATAGTCACAAAACACATACAAACTCTCTACAGATATGAAACTGGGGACCACAGAACAATAAAAGAGAAATGAATGTAAAAAACTGAAAACCTCAAGAGATCAGAATTTGCTATGTCTCATCCACAGGAAGTTGCATCAAAGGAGGTGGAATGCAGAACAGGGAAGGCCTTGATGCCATCTGTTCTGCTCCCATTTGCATGGAGGCAAGCTGTTTGTTTATTTAAGACATGTATACCCCATATTATCCCAAGTTATACTCAAGTTCAATGTGACTAACAATTGAGATTAAGTAGGCAATAATAAGTGTACAGCAATCATCTTAAAATAGTCAATATTTGAAGTATAGACAAATAAAAGAAGATACAGTGTACACTATTTGGGTAAGTAAGGACATAGTTCATAAGTGATATACAAGACAACATGCAAATTAATTAATCCTGGAATTCATAAACCATTGATAAGAAACTGTGATAAGAAATGTTTTTTAACATTTTACGAAACTGCATGTAAGTATGTTGATATCTAGTAGATTTCGGGAGAGGGTTCCAACATTTAGTGCCCTGCTAAGTGAAGTCTGCTAAAAGAACTGGTGTGTTGACAAACTTTTTACAATTTGATAAGCAGAGTCTTAGGTAATCTCTGGCTCCAAGGAAAGCTTTACGCAGAGGGAGTTCAACAAGTTGGTGCTTGTAATCTGGAGCCAAGTCATGTAAAATTTTAAAGATGAAAACACAGAGCTCGAAGGTGACCCTAGATTTGATGGGGAGCCAATGCTACTTAATTAATAAAGGTGAACCTTTTTCAAAGAGTGGAACCTTACAAATAAATCGAGTTGCATAGATGATGTTACAATAGTCCATTAAAAAAAAAAAACAGGGACTATACAAGGAGTCGTTTCTCAGAAGAAAAATATTACCTGACTCACTTCAATTTAGAAATGTTAAGTAGTAATTTCCAGAAGGTTGAAAAAGATTTTGCTATTACTGTAGTTGCATGAGGTTCAAATATTAGCTGACAGTCAATTGTCACACCTATAATTTTTAGTGTGGGTTCCAAAGGGTAAGAAGTTTGATCTATTGTGAATTTATTATAAGGCGTGTGATCGCAGTGATTGATTGTTGCCAGGAATTTGGTTTTGTCTCTCTTTAGGTTCAATCTGAATTCTGAGACTCAATTTAATTGAGTTTAAAATGTTATGAATGCTGTTTTTAAAAGGAATATAGACGGTGATGTCATCTGTATAGATAAAAGTATGAAACCCTATGGCCTCAAGTCTATTACCAAATGGAGCCATCATAACATTAAACAGTATTGGGGCGGGCCAAGAAAGTGAAGATACATAACTGTAGCAGGTATTCTCCGAGGACAGCAGGCTGATTATTCTCATGGATGGGGTCGTCATCCGTGATGGCCCAGGAGACCGGCAAAATCTTGAGAGCAAAGAAGAAGTCTCTCGAATGCTACATCGCGCGGGCAGAGCACACCGCGCATACACGAACGGCTTCCCGCCTGTGACACGAGAGTGAGTCCCTCAGTTTAATAAAAAAAGCAAACCAGAAAACTAGAACAACTCCCAGGGGAGGAGGGTGGGTATGTGAGAATAATCAGCTTGCTGTCCTCGGAGAATACCTGCTACAGGTATGTATCTTCACTTTCTCCGAGGACAAGCAGGCTGATTATTCTCACGGCTGGGGTATCCCTAGCCCCCAGCTCACTCAAAACAATGAACATTGGTCAATTGGGCCTTGCAACAGTGAGGACATAACAGAGATTGACCTGAAAAGAAACACAACTAAGTGAGAGTGCAGCCTGAAACAGAACAGAAATGGGCCTAGGAGGGTGGAGTTGGATTCTAAACCCCGAACAGATTCTGCAGCACCGACTGCCCAAACCGAATGTCGCGTCGGGTATCCTGCTGAAGGCAGTAGTGAGATGTGAATGTGTGGACTGATGACCACGTAGCAGTTTTGCAAATCTCTTCAATAGAAGCTGACTTCAAGTGAGCCACTGACGCAGCCATGGCTTTGACATTATGAGCCGTGACATGGCCCTCTAGAGTCAGCCCAGCTTGGGCATAAGTAAAGGATATGCAATCTGCTAGCCAATTAGAGATTGTGCATTTTCCGATGGTGACTTCCCTCCTCTTGGGATCGAAAGAAACAAACAACTGGGTGGACTGTCTATAGGGTTTTGTCCGCTCCACGTAAAAGGCCAATGCTCTCTTACAGTCCAAGGTGTGCAACTTGTCTTCACCAGAGCGGGTATGAGGACGGGGAAAAAATGTTGGCAAGACAATTGACTGGTTCATGTGGAACTCCGACACCACCTTCGGCAAGAACTTAGGGTGAGTGCGGAGGACTATTCTGTTATGATGAAACTTGATATAAGGCGCATGCACTACCAGGGCTTGGAGCTCACTGACTCTACGAGCTGAAGTAACAGCTACCAAGAAAATGACCTTCCTGGTCAAGTACTTCAGATGGCAGGAATTCAGTGGCTCAAAAGGAGCTTTCATCAGCTGGGTGAGAACGACGTTGAGATCCCATGACACTGGTGGAGGTTTGACAGGGGGCTTTGACAAAGCAAACCTCTTATGAAGCGAACAACTAAAGGCTGTCCAGAGATAGGCTTACCCTCTACACGTTGATGATAAACACTAATTGCACTAAGGTGAATCCTTACGGAGTTGTTCTAGAGACCAGACTCTGACAAGTGTAGAAGGTATTCAAGCAGGGTCTGTGTAGGACAAGAAAAGGGATCTAGGGCCTTGCTGTCACACCAGATGGCAAACCTCCTCCATTTGAAAGAATAACACTTTTTTGTGGAATCTTTCCTGGAAGCAAGCAAGACTTAGGAGACACCCTCTGAAAGGCCCAAAGAGGCAAACTTTAAGCTCTCAACCTCCAGGCCGTGAGAGCCAGAGACTGGAGGTTGGAATGTAGAAATGACCCCTCGTTCTGGGTGATGAGGGTCGGAAAACACTCCAATCTCCACGGTTCTTCGGAGGACAACTCCAGAAGAAGAGGGAACCAGATCTGATGGGGCCAAAAGGGTGCAATCAGAATCATGGTTCCACGGTCTTGCTTGAGTTTCAGCAAAGTCTTCCCTACTGGAGGTATGGGAGGATACGCATACAGAAGGCCTGTCCCCCAACAAAAAAGAAAGGCATTTGATGTAAGTCTGTCATGGGCCTGAAGTCTGGAGCAGAATTGAGGAACTTTGTGATTGATCTGAGTGGCAAAAAGATCCACCGAGGGGGTGCCCCACGCTCGGAAGATCTTGTGAACTATGTCCATGTTCAGTGACCACCCGTGAGGTTGCATGATTCTGCTCAAACTGTTGGCCAGACTGTTGTTTACGCCTGAGAGATACGTGGCCTGGAGAAACATGCCATGAAGTGCGCCCAAAGCCACATCCAGATGGCTTCCTGACACAGAGGGCGAGATCCGGAGCCCCCCTGCTTGTTGGTGTAATACATAGCAACCTGATTGCCTGTCTGAATTAGAATAATTTGGTTGGACAGCCGATCTCTGAAAGCCTTGATAGTGTTCCAGATCGCTCGTAATTCCAGGAGGTTGATCTGAAGACCCTTTTCCTGAAAGGACCAAACTCCTTGAGTGTGAAGCCCATCTACATGAGCTCCCCACCCCAGGAGGGATGCATCCGTTGTCAGCACATTTTGTGGCTGAGGAATTTGGAATGGACGTCCCAAGGTCAGATTGGATCGAGTAGTCCACCAGAGTAGGGAATTGCAAAGGTCGGTGGAAAGATGGATGACATCCTCTAGATCCCCTGTGGCCTGGCTCAACTGGGAAGCTAGGGTCCATTGAGCTGATCTCATATGCAGGCGTGCCATGGGGGTTCCATGATCCAAGGAAGCCATGTGTCCTACGAGTCTCAACATCTGCCGGCTCCTGAACCAACTGTTCCATGAAGCTATCCTTGATTTCATCAAGAAATTTTATCTCCCTGGCGTGTACTGATGTTACATAGTCTAGTCTATATCCGGATAATTTAAATCACCCATTATTATTACATTGCCCATTTTATTTGCTTCCCTAATTTCCTTTGACATTGCTGTGTCTGTCTGCTCGTCCTGGCCAGGCAGACGGTAGTACACTCCTATCACCATTTTTTTCCCTTTTCATGTGGTATTTCGATCCACAAAGATTCCAATATTGGTTTTGTATCCTGCAATATTTGCAGCCTATCAGAGTCAACGTTCTCATTAATATACAGTGCTACCCCTCCTCCAATCCTATCTACCCTATCACTGTGATATAATTTGTAGCCCGATATCACTGTGTCTCACTGGTTATCTTCCTTCCACCAGGTCTCAGAGGTGCCCATAATATCCAATTTTTCATTGTGTGCAATGTATTCCAGCTCTCCCATTTTATGTCTCAGGCTCCTTGCATTTGTGTATAGACATTTCAATGCACGCTTGTTGCTCAGTTTTATATCATGTTTAATACATGGCATTATTAATATGTTATCTTCTGCCTGGTTATTATTTTTACTTAAGGCCATCTGATCCGCTACGGTCTCTTTGACATCCTTATCTATAAGGAACTTTTTCTTCCTTGTTTGGGTGATATCCTCAAAAGATACATTATCCTGAACCATGTGCTTTTGAGCGACTGTCTATTACGTGACTTTTACGTTTTCGGCTCTTTAACATTTTGTTGATGCATCTGGCCCTCAGTGTGCAGCATATCTCCTCTGTGAACTGAAACTGCCTATGCTGTATTCTGTTACATGTTCTTTTCAACCTACTGTGTAAAACTATGAACACCGTTACTCTCTGTGTGATACTGAATTCCTCCCAGCTTCTCTCTTGCAAAGAGAGAAAGCTGGTTGAGAACACACTCCCAGTTTGCAAGGCAAAAACTCTTGTCCAGTACATCTGGACTGTAAGTTATTTTTCCGTGTGTGATTACTGCATTAAAAAAAAAACCATTTTGGTTCAAGAGTTTTCTGAGTCTTCTCATAGTGATGTTTTATGCTCTGGTTTAAACTCCATGCCAATCACCCAGTAAGAAGGAAGAACAGATGCTCCAATTTATAGAACTGTCTTTTAAGGGAGTGGGAATGGATATCCTTATTTGCATGTAATCAGTGAGAGATTGTTTGGGGGGATGCAGATGGTCATTTTGGGGGCTGATTGTAGGCTGAGTACTGTAGCTCACCATGCCATAAAGCCTTTTCACTCTGGGATAATTAGCACAGGGAAATTTGAGCTTCCAAATACAGCAATGATCTCATGACTGCACTGTCTTTTACTTATTCACAGAAATGTTGCCATGTTCTGCATCTCAAGTTCTCACAACAGACATTGAAATCTGACAAACTGTCAGCTTTTCCATTCATCAACCTGCCAGTTTTAACTTGTTAAACTACAGACCTTTAATTGCATAAGAAAAATGGTTGAATTCACAGTTTTTGAAATTACAATGAGTAGCACCAATCTGAAAAGCTCTTGTGATCATGTGTGCATCTTATTTAAACACGCATAATTCATCCACCCTTACTTAAAAAACAACAACAACAACCTTGCCTCATGGCCATTGTTACCATTTATTTACTGTATCTGTGTAACTCTAAGGGTCAGATTCACAATAACTTTTCTCCTTTCTCCGTCTAAACCAGTTCTAAATGAAATGAAAGCATTTGTCAAACTTCTTCCTCTGTGAGGTTATTCACTTGACATAAATCCTCCTGGAAGAATATTAATGCCTGGATGCAATCTGCTCTGTAATTTAAAAATAAAAATCAGTGAAAACACTGTTGTCAAATAAAGATAGCAACGGGATTTTAGCCTTCAGCTCAAATGCCAGCTGAGTCACAAGTGGGGCTGCAAATCCTCTGGAAACAGACTTTTCCATAAATTACATCAAAAACACACATAAATAATTGAACTAAGTGCACATGGGTAATTAAACAACAAATGGTGCTTGACATTCATTTATTTATTTATATTTCTAAACTTATATGCCACCTACTGCATGCAATCAAAGTGGTTTAGACAATTATACAATGATCATAAAATACAGTAGAGTCAATAAGCAAAATTATTCACTCACTCACCACTAATAAATACTGGGGCAAGTGCAATTTTACACAAATATAATTACAAAATTTAAACCTATTGATACCAACTAATGAGAAATCATCAATATTAACCTCCAAAGTACCTTACTTCCCAAACTATTCCGTCAAATCACCTTCATGACAATTTGATCCACTTGAGGACCAATTCAACGTATATTATTCTCATTGTTGCTTCCTTCTATGCCAAGTTATCCTATAGATGTTATATTAAGAAATCCGAGGTTTTAGATTTTGTTTAAATTTCATGAAAAAATAATCAGCAAGGTGCAAAATTTAGGAATAAGCAAAGGACCTGATATTCAAAGGGAGTTATATTTTTGCCAACAAGCAGCGAATGCATAAGTCACCTATTTGCAGGGTCAGTGTTAAACATGCTGGGACCCAGGGAAGAGACTTGGAAGGCAGTCTCAAAGCCTAGCACCAGAATTTATTTCCTTCAGATTTAGAAAGGCTTGGAGGTCCCCTGTAGTGTGGGAACCCAGAAAAAATTGCTCTGTCTACATTCCACTAATGCCAGCCCTACTTATGTGTAAGTAGGGCAAACAGGATGCTAGGAATTATTAGGAAAGAGATGGTGGATAAGTCTGAAAATACTGTAATGCCTCTGTATTGCTCCATGGTGCGACTGCACTTTGAGTATTGCATTCAGTTCTGGTTGCTTATTTCTGGGATAAGCAGCATAAAATGTATTGTACTTTTTTCGGGATCTTGCCAGGTATTTGTGACCCGGATTGGCCACTGTTGGAAACAGGATGCTGGGCTCAATAGCAGATTATGGACTTTTCCTCCATAAAAAAAGGAACTTGTCCAAGCCTTTTTTAAACCCATATACTATAACCGCTGTTACCACATTCTCTGGCAAAGCATTCCAGAGCTTAACTATTCGTTGCGTGAAAAAATATTCCCTTCTATTTGTTTTAAAAGTATTTCCATGTAACTTCATTGAGTATCCCCTAGTCTTTGTACTTTTTGAAACAGTGAAAAATTGATTAATTTCTATTCATTCTTCACAACTCATGATTATCTAGACCTCAATCATATCTTTCCTCATCCATCACTTTTCCCAGCTGATGAGCCCTGACTTTAACCTTTTCTTATATGAGAAGAGTTCCATTCCCTTTATCATTTTGGTCACTCTTCTTTGAACCTTTTCTAATTCCGCTTTAACTTTTTTGAGATACAGTGAACAGAATTGAACACAATATTCGAGGTGCGGTTGCACCATGGAGCGATACAAGGGCATTATAACATCCTCATTTTTGTTTTCCATTCCTTTCCTAATAATACCTAACATTCTATTTGCTTTCTTAGCCACCACAGCACACTGAGCAGAGGGTTTCAACGTATCATCCACAACGTCTAGATCCCTTTATTGGTCAGTGACTACTAACGTGGAACCTTGCATTACATAGCTATAATTCGGGTTCCAATTTCGCACATGCAACACTTTGCACTTGCTCACATTAAATATCATCTGCCATTTAGACGCCCAGTCTTCCAGTCTCGTAAGGTCCTCTTGTAATTTTTCACAATTCTCCCGCGATTTAACAACTTTGAATAACTTTGTGTTGTCAGCATATTTAATTACCTCTCTAGTTACTGCCATCTCTAGATCATTTATAAATATGTTAAAAAGCAGCAGTCCCACCAAAGACCCCTGGGGAATCCCACTATCTACCCTTCTCCTTTGAGAATACTGACCATTCAACCCTACTCTCTGTTTTCTATATTTTATCCAATTTTTAATCTACAATAGGACACTACCTCCTATCCCATGACTCTCCAATTTTCTCTGGAGTCTTTCATAAGGTACTTTGTCAAGCGCCTTTTGAAAAGCCAGATATACTATATCAACTGGCTCACCTTTATCCACATGTTTGTTCACCCCTTCAAAGAAATGTAATAGATTGATGAGGCAAGATTTCCCTTCACTAAATCCATGTTGGCTTTGTCATATTAATCCATGCTTTTGAATGTGCTCTGTAATTTTGTTCTTTATAATAGTCTCTACCATTTTGCTCAGCACCAATGTCAGGCTCACCAGTCCATAATTTCCAAGATCTCCTCTGGAACCTTTTTTAAAAATCAGCATTACATTGGCCACCTTCCAATCTTCTGGTACCACGCTTGATTTTAAAGATAAATTACATTTTACTAATAGTTCAGCCAGTGTATTTTTCAATTCTATTAGTACTCTGGGATGAATACCATCCGGTCCAGGAGATTTGCTACTCTTCAATTTGTCAAATTGCCCCATTACATCCTCCAAGTTTATAGAGATTTCATTCAGTTTCTCTGTCTCGTCAGCTTTGAATACCATGTCTGGTACCAGTATCTCTCCCAAATCTTCCTCGGTGAAGACCGAAGCAAAAAATTAATTTAATCTCTCCTCTATGGTTTTGTCTTCCCTGATTGCCCCTTTTACCCCTCGGTCATCTAGCGGTCCAACCAATTCTTTTGCCTGCTTCTTGCAGTAAATGGCTGGTAGGCAGTTCACAGCCGTGGACTGAGTTAACCCTGAATATTCATTGCTGGGGTATGTCTGGCCTCCAGCATTGATTATCCAGGTTAGTGTGGCAACTTGGACATTAACCCGATACTAGCCAGTATTAAAACTGGTGCTCAGTTAACTCTGAAGATAAAGTTAAGGCAGCCTTTCAGCTCTCCTAACTTTATCCCCTCAGTTAAGCGGTTAGAGGACTGAATATCATCACTAACTGCGTAAGTGCTAGCTCTGCCCTTAGAATGCTCCTAACTTTGCTGGTTAGGAAATGGCCATTCAGAAGGGATACTCAGCACTAACTGGTTAAGTGCCGCTCAGCTCAGCAGGATTTATCCAGGTTGGAGTCCAGACAATCCTGTCATCAAAGGTACCATCAACCAACTGTTTAAATCTTAGCAAATTGGAATATCCATTAGGAAGTACTCTGTCATGGACTTGTACCTTTGTTGTCTGGTGACTGTTTTTCTGATCATGCTGGCCCAGTATCCGATTCTGCTGCTATCTGTCCTCTTAACTCCATTTCCAGGGCTTCCTTTCCATTTATTTCTTTCCTTTCCTCCTTTCTTCTTCATTTCTGGTCCTCTGCAGACTTGACTGTCCAGTGGATCCAGCTTCTGCCTATTTTCTTCATCCATGTCCAGTTTTTCTCCTCTCTTCCTTTTCCCTCATCTCATCTCCTTCCTCACTCTTCCCTCCCCTCCATCCATGTCCAGCATTTCTTCTCTCTCCCTTTCCTCTCCTCCATCCATGTCCAGCAACTCTCCTCTCCCCTGCCCCCCCTCCAGCCATCCATACCCACCCAGTGATTCTCTCCTCTCCCCTGCACCCCTCCAGTCATCCATACCCACCCAGCGATTCTCTCCGCTGCCCTGTCCCTCCTCCAGCCATCCATACCCACCCAACAATTCTCCTCACTCCCCTGCCCTCCCTCCAGCCATCCATACTCACCTAGCAATTCCCTTCACTCCCCTGCCCCACTTCAAGCCATCCATACCCACCCAGTGATTCCCTTTGCTGCCCTGCCCACCTCCAGCCATCCATACCCACCCAGCTATTCCCTTTGCTCCCCTCCCCACTTTGAGCCATCCATACCCACCCAGCGATTCCCTTCACTCCCCTGCCCCCTCTCCAGCTATCCATACCCACCCAGTGATTCCCTTTGCTCCCCTGCCCCACGTCCAGCCATCCATACCCACCCAGCGATTTCCTTTGCTCCCCTGCTCTACCTCCAGCCATCCATACCCACCCAGCGATTCCCTTTGCTACCCTGCCCCCTCCAGCCATCCATACCACCCAGCGATTCCCTTTGCTCCC
This sequence comes from Microcaecilia unicolor, assembly GCF_901765095.1. Taxonomy (NCBI): domain Eukaryota; kingdom Metazoa; phylum Chordata; class Amphibia; order Gymnophiona; family Siphonopidae; genus Microcaecilia; species Microcaecilia unicolor. Next base: position 495,570,885 of record NC_044032.1, read on the forward strand.
CTGCTCCACCTCCAGCCATCCATACCCACCCAGCGATTCCTTTGCTCCCCTGCCCCCCCAGCCATCCATACCCACCCAGCAATTCCCTTTGCTCCCCTGCCCCCCAGCCATCCATACCCACCCAGCGATTCCCTTTGCTCCTCTGCCCCACAGCGAGCCAGCCATACCCACCCAGCGATTCCCTTTGCTCCCCTGCCCCCAGCCATCCATACCCACCCAGCGATTCCCTTTGCTCCTCTGCCCCACGTCCAGCCATCCATACCCACCCTGCGATTCCCTTCGCTCCCCTGCCCCCCTCCAGCCATCCATACCCACCCAGCGATTCCCTTTGCTCCCCTGCTCCACCTCCAGCCATCCATACCCACCCAGCAATTCCCTTTGCTCCCTTGCCCCCCCCCCAGCCATCCATACCCACCCAGCAATTCCCTTTGCTCCTTTGCCCCCCCCCCAGCCATCCATAACCACCCAGCGATTCCCTTCGCTTCCCTGCCTCCATCGCAGCAACCGGTGCAGTGAAACCCTGTCTCTAGCCTTCCCTTCATTTCCTGTCAGTGTCCCACCCTTGCGGAAAGCGGAAATTATGTCAGAAGAAGGCGGGACACTGACGGGAATGAAAAGAAGGCTAGAGACGGGCTTTCACTGTGGCTGCAGCGACGGAGGTAAAATCAATGTTTTAAACCCCCCAGAGCTGCAGGAGGTGAGGTAAGCATGGCTTGTGGTGCCCTCCTGCCATGCTTACCTCATTTACTACCGGGTTGCGCTGCCCCTGGGAGCCGGCTCACCTACCACAACAACCGGCTTGCAAGAACTTTAAAAATTTAACAACCGGCTCTTGCGAGCCAGTGCGAGCCGGCTCCAGCACACCACTGCCCCCATATTACTCTGTTGCAGCCAACACCCACGCTATGAGATGACATGGAAAGGAACAGGGGAGGGTTGAAGGAAGCATATAATCCTCATTCTCCAGTCACTATTGAAAAAGTGGCCACCTTGTCACACAAACCGACCTAGCACATTGCTGCCCCAATGGCACAGGATATAAAAGAGTCACCACAAAGACACAGTGGAAATTGATCCCATGATCCTTGTAATCAGTTATCACAGCCCTAACCCCTACACCAAATACAGATCTGATAAAGTGATGAAGGAGAACAGTACACTGACCACAGAAGGCCCTCACAGAATCTCTTGCCCCCCAAATGGCTACCCTGTCATGGCCCCAGCCCACACTCATTGAATAGATCACTGTGAGCTACAAAGGGCCATATGCTGTCCTATGAGACATCCCTCAAGGCCTAAGCTGGGGGCCCAGGAAATCTCCATATTACAGTGCGCCCCCAACCACCGCAATTGGAACTCTCACTAATGTGTACACTTTCGTTCTCCCATGGGCACCCCAAAGTATGGCCATGAGTTATGGACTGATGTGCAGCCACCACCATCAGTCAGCCCCTAAAACAGCTAGCATGACTACCCCGCACATAGATGCCCTCAAACTTACCTTTCCCACCCTCACCTCTAATAACAGCCATTTTCCGGGGGGGGGGGGGGGGGAGGCAGATGGATCAGCTGCCACCACAAGTACCCCCTTGCCAGTCAGGTTTGCAGAATATCCACAATAAATATGCATGAAATTGATTTGCATATACTGCCTCCATTACAAGCAAATCTCTTTCATGCAGATTCATTGTGGAAAGCCTGAAAACCTGAGTTGCAAGGGGGTACTCATGACCACCTAGGGAAATATTCCTCTAGGGATCAGTGTAATATTTGTGGCATCGTTTTTTATAGGTGGGTTAGGGCTGTTGTTGTGTGGTAAGTTTTCAGTATAGGTTTTGTGTGTCTTTTTGCAGAAGTTTGTGTTAGTTCACAAAGTGTCTGGCCCTATTTCAAAGTAGGCTCAGCCGCTCTGGGGCAAGGGCCGCCTTTGGCGGCCCTCGTCACCCAAAATAAAAATGCTCAGGACTAGTGGTCTCCACATCTTATAGAGTCACCACACAAACAAAAGCTTATCTGTTTAGCAGTGGAAGAAGTATGTGTGCTGTTTCTGAGGTGATGGTCACAATTTGAATATTTCTTTGTAGTTAAGAAGGCAGGTTGCTTACTCTGGCCAGTCTGGGGACCTCTTCTGCGTCTTGCCTCCTGATGTAATTTCCTGTTTCCTTGTAGGCAAGATGCAACAGAGACAGCCTGTATTAATCATTGCCTGCCACAGCCACTGCACCTGAGCGTCAGCACAGGCATTGCTGTCTAGCTGACACCAACTGGTGCCTATTTTATAAAAGTCTGCTCTCCCTGACATCAAAACCTGGCTACGCCTCTGAATACAATATAGGGGGTGAAGTGCTCCTGTGTACGAAAGAAGAGCGGGACTTGGGGGTGATTGTGTCTGATGACCTTAAGGTGGTAAAACAGGTAGAAAAGGCAACAGTCAAAGCCAGAAGAATGCTTGGGTGCATAAGGAGAGGAATGACCAGCAGAAAAAAAGAGGTGATAATGCCCTTGTATAAGTCTCTAGTGAGTACTGCGTGTAATTCTGGAGACTGTACCTATGGAAAGATATAAACAGGATGGAGTCGGGCTAGAGGGCGGCTACCAAATTAGTAAGTGGTCTCGGTTATAAAACATATAGTGATAGGCTCATGAACCTCAACATGCATATGCTGGAAGAGAGGCGGAAGAGAGGAGATATGATAGAGATGTTTAAATACCTCAGTGGCAATAATGTACAGAAGTGAGCCTTTTCCAAATGAAGGAAAACTCTGGAATGAGAAGGCATAGGATGAAGTTAAGAGGAAATAGGCTTAGGAAGAATCTAAGAAAATACTGTTTCACAGACAGGGTGATGGATGCATAGAATGGTCTCCCAGTGGAGGTCGTGGAGACCATGGAGACGAAGACTGTGTCAGAATTTAAGAAAGTGTAGGACAGGCATGTGTGATCCCTTAGGAAAAGGAGGAATTAGTTATTACTGAGGAAGGGTAGACTGGATGGGCCATTTGGCCCTTATCTGCCATCATATTTCTATGTTACTGGAAGCCTGCTATAGTTCTGCTATTGTTGTTAGAATAACCACAGTTACATGTTATGAATCCTAAACTACTTCATGAATTGTGATGCTAATTATTCATTCTTCCTCAATCACTTCACTTCACTTAAAAAAAAAATCATTCTCAATGTTTCTTCCATAAATTTAAGTTCATTGTCATTTTATCTTCCATCCCCAAGGAGAGAGCATTCAAGGTACCACCATCAACCTTGGGGGAAAATAATTTCCTGGTGTTTCCCTTGGAGTTTCATAATACTTAAGGCTCCTTTTATTAAACTGCAGTAGCGATTCCCGCATGTCCAATGTGATGAAGCCCATAGGAATAGAATGGGCTTCATCGCATTTGCTGTGCCAGGAATCACTACCGCAGCTTAGTAAAAGGAGCCCTTCATTTTACAACATTCATTCTATTCAATACGGCTTTCTTCTTGCACATTGTTAATACTTTCAGATATTTAAATGACTCAATTACACCCCCCCCCCCCCATCTCTGTACAGGTTAATGTGGTGTGGCCTCACCTCTAATAGGCAGTCTGAAATGGATGCAGAGGTATGTGGGGCTATGAGTAGACCCTCATTGTGGGGACTCATTTGCATAGCTCACTTGGGGCTGAAAAGCAGGGGCAAAAAGTAGTCTGATGTGCAAAAAAACACAGTCACTCAATGCTAGGGCCGGCCTCACCTCCAAAAAAAAAACTATAGATAAGCTTTAAGTGGTCCAGAGGAAGACAGCCAAACTGATGAGGGGTTGGCACAAAAGCAACATGAGGTGAGACTTGGCGTTAAGTATCTATACCTAGACTCTGTACTGCTACTTAGGGGGAAGTTGTCAATGTGGGCTAAGTCAAGTTATTTTACCACAAGTCTTGCTACTTTAGCACAGGGTGTCATTGAATAAAATGAGACCCTGTGATAAAATAGAAATGACTTGTGATAAAATAACTTCACTTAACTGTAGCCCACAATGATAATGTCTTCCCTACATGAATTAAATCTACAGTCAAACAACATCTGTTGGGAGGGCACCTAAGGTTGTCCACTTAAATGTTTATTTTTAACAAATGGTACTCAACACCTAGAGCCACTTCAGCCTGAAAAACTGTGAAGCCTGTTTCCAAAATATCCATTTGCCCATTATGTAGTTTTCGTAACTCTTTCAACTACGGTTAATTAGTCAACATAGCTGTATAAATAAACTTTTTGTCTATTTAAACACAGATTTTACAGGTTAGGACGGAGCTCTAATCCAGCTTTTGTTTTCTCTCTTTTTAAAGTTTCACTTCATATGTTTAAGCTTAAGCTCATAAGCAAAACATTTTGTGGTCTTTGCACCCCCTGCTAGTTGACACTTCCTTTTGATAAACAGTTTCAGGTATCGGGGTTTTCCTGAATAACAAGTGATGTAAGATGTATTCATCTCAGCATGAAAATGTTTATTTGTGGTATCCAGTAAATAGACATAAATATTTATTACTGTGTGTTGATGCCTTATTAATGTCCTTCTCACCGCTGAACTGGTGTAAAAGTTTAATATGTCTTGGTATACTGCTTTTCAATAGGAATTATCAAGTGTTTTACAATATCAACAAAAAAGGTTAAGAGCAGAAAGCAACTGCAATCATAAATAGGATAGAAAAAGGACCAGGAAAGTAAAGGATAAGGATGAGGGGAACAGTAAATTTGCAGACAATGTGCAACCCCCACTGCCTTGGTCAGCTGGTGGAACATAAGAATAGCCAAACTGGGTCAGACCAGTGGTCCATCTAGCCCAGTATCCTGCTTCCAACAGTGGCTAATTCAGGTCACAAGTACCTGACAGAATCCAAAATAGTAGAAAGATTCATGCTACCAGAGACAAGCAGTGGCATTCCCCATGTCTATCTCAACCATGTCTGAACCTTTTTTTTAAACCCAGAAGCACAGACTTGCCAAGTCTCCCGCATTCAATGGGAGACTCCTGCTTTAGTGGGTCATCTCCCACTCTCCCACCAAAGCGAGAAAGTCTCCCACTGAGATGAGGAATCGCTGTTTATCTCAACACCGTTGCTGCTTCTCCCAATGCAGCAGCAGAGGCAAAACAACAACAACAAAAAAAAGCAAGCGCAGGGCAGTAGTAGGCTTCAGGTATATGCTATCAGTTCTGCTGGACCAGTCCTGTGCCCCCAGAACTTGAAGTTGACGTCAGCAGGGGCACAGGACCAGCAGAGCCGACAGTGCATGCCTGAAGGTTGCTGCGGCCCAGTACTTGCTTTATTTATTTATTTTGTTTTGGCTGCTGCAGAGATTGCATGAAAACAGGATAGGTTAGTCTCTGTTTCCCCTTCAAAACAAAGCAAGCAAACATATGAGCTGCTGCATCCACATCATTCTTTATTGTTGGTAGCATTTTTTAAAATTTAATCTCACTTATATTTTCAGATATGCCAACTTGTGCAGCATACGGCTGTACACAGAGGAAGTATAATAACGGAATAACTTTTCATAAGTAGAGTAGTAATTTGTTAGAAATTGTAATCAGTGTGTCTTTTGGAGGGGCTTGTTACAGGGACACCCAAGCACTGTTATATTTGTGCAGAGATTTTTTTTTCTCAAGGTAAAGGGCCTCTAAAACAAATATCATGTTATGAGAATCAGGTGCTCAACATTCAGAATTTCTATCTGTTTATTTATTTACTTATTTATATCATTTATATCTCACATTAAACATGAATTGGGTTGAAACCTGGGAGCATTTAAAATCTCTTGTTCCCTATGCCTACATCAAAAGAAAAGATGACATGAGGTAGAGTGGGCAGAGCCAAGGCAGAGTGGGCGGGGCCAGGGCATGTACTAAATTCTCCCTCTGAAAAATCGGGACCCCTTGGCAGCTCTGGAAACACGAACCACTGAAAACCAAATCCTGTGGCAACGAGTTCCAGAGCTCAACTATTTGTTGAGTGAAAAAATATTTCCTCCTGTTCATTTTAAATGTAGTATCATACAACTTCCTTAAGTGTCCCCTAGTCTTTGAACATTTTGAAGAGTAAAAAATCAATTTACATTTACTCATTCTACACCACTCAGTATTTTGTAGACCTCTATCATAAGTACATAAGTAATGCCACACTGGGAAAAGACCAAGGGTCCATCGAGCCCAGCATCCTATCCACAACAGCGGCCAATCCAGGCCAAGGGCACCTGGCAAGCTTCCCAAACGTACAAACATTGTATACATGTTATTCCTGGAATTGTGGATTTATCCCAAGTCCATTTAGTAGTGGTTTATGGACTTGTCCTTTAGGAAACCGTCTAACCCCTTTTTAAACTCTGCCAAGCTAACCGCCTTCACCACGTTCTCCGGCAATGAATTCCAGAGTTTAATTATGCGTTGGGTGAAGAAACATTTTCTCAGATTTGTTTTAAATTTACTACACTGTAGTTTCATCGCATGCCCCCTAGTCTCTTTTCCAAACTGAAGAGTTCTAATCTCTTAAGACTTTCCTCCTATGAGTAGAGTTCCATCTCCTTAATCATTTTTTCACCCTTCTTTGAACCTTTTCTAATTTTGCTATATCTTTTTAACATACAACAACCAGAATTGCACACAGTTGTTAAGGTGTGGTCACATCACTGAGTGATACAGAGGCATTATAATATTCTTTGTCTTATCTCCTACCCCTTTCCTAATAATTCCTAGCATTCTGTTTTCCTTTTTGGCCACCACCACACACTAGGCAGAAGATTTCAGAGAATTGTGTATGATGACACCTAGATCTTTTTCTTGGATGCTAATTACTACTACTACTACTACTTATCATTTCTATAGCGCTACTAGACGTACGCAGCATTGTACACTTGAACATGAAGAGACAGTCCCTGCTCGACAGAGCTTACAATCTAATTAGGACAGACAAACAGGACAAACAAGAGATAAGGGTGGATCCTAACATCAAGTAACTATGATTTGGATTATTCTTCCCAATGTGCATCACTTTGCACTTGTCCACATTAAATCACATCAGCCATTTGGAGGTCTAGTCTTCCAACATTTTAAGGTCTTCCTGCAGTTTTTCATAATTTGCATGTGTTTTAGCAAACTTTGATTAGTTTTGTATCATCTGCAACTTTAACCACCTCACTTATTCCCATTTCCAGATCATTATGAAATATGTTAAATAGCACCAGTCCTAGTACAGATCCCTAGGACACTCCACTATTCACCCTCCTCCACTGAAAGAATTGGCCATTTACATAGAAATTGAGAAAATGTAGGCAGATAAAGACCATATGGCCTATCCAGTCTACCCATCCATGCCATCTACTCTCCCTATCACTCCCTTAGAGGTTCAAGCTCTCTCAAATTTATATACTGTTTTCATTTCCACCACTTCCACAGGGAGGCCGTTCCATTAAATCACTACCTTTTCCATAATGAAATATTTCCCCAAGTTACTTCTGAGTCTATATCCCCTTTCACCTTCATCCTATGCCCCCTCATTCCAGAGCTTTCTTTCAATTGATAGAGACTTGCCTCCTGTGCATTTATGCAGTGTAGTTATTCAAATGTCTATATTACTTCTCCTCTCTCCCTCCTTTCTTACAAAGTATACATATTGAGATTTTTAAGTCTGTCCCCATACACTTTATGATGAAGAACACTGACCATTTTAGTAGCCACCCTCTGGACAGATTCCATCTTGTTTATATGTTTTGATGGTGTGGTCTCCAGAATTGAACACAATATTCTAAATGAGGTCTCACAGTCTTATACAGGGGCATCATCACCTCTTTTTTCCTACTAGCCATTCCTCCCTCTATGCACCCAAGCATCTTTCTAGCTTTCATTGTCATCTTTCAAAAATTAAATGCTGCTACAGTAGATTTCCTTAGTGATTGCACTCCAGTTATTAAGTCAAAAGTGATCATGTTATGATCACTGTTATCCAGCGGACCCGTTACCTCTTTTACTAAGTTCTGTATTACAAAGTGAATGGGCTGTATCGGCATTAGTGAACGGCTTAGTAAAGGGGGTGGAATAAAGATGTAACTCATAGTGAAATGGAATCCAGTTGATGGTCCTCTTGTAATAAATTTCCTTATCATTCCTTTTTGGAAAGATTCTCCTAACCTATTCTTATTTTACTCCTCTTTTCTTTTTTTTTTCTTATTTCCTATGTTAATGTGAATTGTATACTTTCCACTGATTTTGTTGTAGTTAAAATTGTGCTTTTGGTTAGTGGAAGCATTTTCCATTTCACGTTGAAGCTTGATGTATTATTCATATAATAATAATAATACCTCTGCAGTAAATAATATAAATGGCAGCATTAGCATGCATTGTTAGTAAAAGATCCCCACATGTATTTTGAACCCCATTTTACATAGAAGATACAGATCAGAATGGAGACATCCAAGCTGGAATGTGCTCAATTCTGATGGTATTTTAGGAAAGAATTTGCTGATGCAGAGCCTTTTCTAAATTATATGCAGGAGAGCAAATGTATTTACTGGTACTTGCAGTGGAATCAGCCATTTTACAAAAATAATGCATTGAGAAAATGAACAGATGAACCAACAACAGCAAAGGTGGTCTAAAGGAGAAGGAACAGCTACCGATGTCCGAAAATGCCTTTATCGGAGAAAGACCTGACTTGGTCAAGTTTCTTTTGCTGGTTCATCTGTTGTTGTTGTTGTTGTTGTTTCTTTTTTTTTTTAAAAATGAACAGCACTGACTCAGCAGCTTCCATGTAGAAATGACAGTACCACTTCAATGTGTGCTGCCCTATTTTACAAAGCTACATATGAAAGTGCTGCCAATTACTTAGCAAGGCCACATTTTATTTTAGTTTGGAGGCAGAAACAAAGTACATTGGATTATGGAGAATGACTACCTGAATCATTTGTGTAAAGTTCTGATTGAAACGAGCAATTTTTAAAATCCTATCTGTGTCTTAGAGCAGGTATAAACTCTGACATGGAACACCAGAGAAGGAAACCAAAGTACACTCACACAGGAGCAAATAAACAAAAGCACAAGGAGCCTTCAAAGTAAGTGGAGTCAACGGAAATTTTATTGGACAGACCTGACACGGTCCATGTTTCGGCAAAACTGCCTGCATAAGGGGTCTCGAAAATAGTGTGCACAAAATGCATAAAAATGCAGTGGTCATAGTATTATTCATCTTCTCCCACTCACAATTTAACCGAGCCCCGAAAACTTCAGTGGTGCACTTTACATATAGGTTGTGATTAATGCAAGGACTTGCTGCACCCACTTCATCATCGGTTCTCAAGAGGTTCAATCATCAATTTGTTATAAATTTTAACATTAATGTCTTGACTTCCCCATTGATAGTATATTCTTCATATAAACTTTCTCCCAAAGAAACTTAAACAGTATGAATCTTATAACATGCACTTATCTTGAGCAGAGCATAAGGCAGACGGGGGATAAATCATCCAACACAATCATGCCCCCCCCCCCAGGGTTGTTTCAAGGACCATCCCCTCTAATACTCAGTGCCATCTTAGCTCCTGCAAATCAGGACTTCCCTGCCAAGACACTGCCCAATCTGAAGACTCTAAAAGAGGCCAAATATAATCACATATGTAGCTGGATATCTGATATACCAACATAAGCACATTACTACTCAACCAGAGACTGGCAGAGAAATGCTTTTGATCTCTGCCGGTCTCCAGTTGACTCCCCCCTATCTTGAAGGCTCCTTGTGCTTTTTTTTCCTTCATAAATTCTGTTGTGGGAATTTCCCCCCATATATGTATATTCTTTTTGTAAAATGGGAAACGTGCAAATTTTAGTCTTACCCATACCAAGCCCAAACCATATCCCTTGAAATATCTACATGGTTTGGATATCCATGTGTAAATAACAGCTTTCTAAAATCAGTGGGGTCGATATTCAAAGCCAGTTCACTAGGTAAGAGAGACTTTTGCCTGGTTAATTGTTCCTAACTGGGCTCCAAGGGAATACTCAGTGGCACATACCTGGATAGTGCCATTGAATATTCCCTCTAAGTGCTAATGTCGAAACTAGCTATTGAGTGGATGGTCCAGGGGTGGAGTCAGCATTTTACTGTATATGTGCTGATATTCATCCTTTAACCAGTTAAGTTAACTGCCGAATAGAACCACATAAATAGTGGCTCTGTCTTTCGCCATTTCAACTTAACCAGATAAGAGATAAATGTTGGCACTTAAGTGCCAGGTGTCTGCACATACCTGGATATTTAATGCCAGTACCTAGACATACATTTTCTGGAAGATAATTCTTCCCTGAATCCAGATCTCATTTCAGAATTTCTGTATCAGCCTCAGTTTTCATGTGATAATGGTTTTTGTAAATGCTTGTGTCGGCATATGTAGCTATTATATGTATCTGGCAAAATGACACGCTTCTGCTACAAGAGTTCCAAAAAAACTGTGTCAGTTCACAAAGAAATCAAAGATATATGCACCATAAGAGTAAAGAGAAGTGAAGAAACATACCTAAAAAGATTTACTTCCTGATTTCCTGTGGTACTTTGCCTCAGGAATGTCTCTCTGTAAGGTCCCGCAGTAGTCAGACAACATTGCGGCATTCCATTTGCCTTGATAACGCTTTTCCATTTGAGAAATGTCCTGGTGGAACCGTTCTAACGGATTCGATATCATTACAAAAGACCATGTCACCTTCCTTGGAGAAATATTCAGAAAAAATAGCATGTCGGTCACGAAAAACGCTCACTTTCATATCGCAAGAAAGAAGATTCCATCCTTTTAATCTCGAACCTAAAAGCTCAGCCTGTTGCTTCGACAAATTTAAATCACGAACAAGATCGTTGAGATCCCCTTGTGTCAAAAAGTGGGGCACATTTGATTCACAGGGGTCCTGAAATGATGGGTCGGTATGCATATCCCCTTCTCTGTCTTCTGCATGTTCATCACTGTATTCATCTTCACTCACTATCAAATTCTCAGGAGGCAATTCTTCACTGTGACATACAGGTCTTATAGCAGATGGTAAATTAGGATATTGCACAGTTTTCCTTGTTTTCGAGGTGATTCCTGCTATTTTTGTCAGACAGAAATAACAGTCTGTTGTGTGATCCGTTGTTTCCCTCCAAATCATGGGAACAGCAAAGGGCATGCTATGTCTTCCTTTTAACCAGCCTGTCAGGAGAGTAACACACATCAAACAGCAAATGTGGGGAGCCCATTTGCGGTCCTGTTCACCAACCTTACACCCGAAATATAGTTCGTAGCACTTTTTTTACAAGAGGATTAAGTTTTCATTTTTGCGATTTCAGAGTAAACTCTCCACAGATATAACAAAAAGAATTTGGGCTATTTGCACAGGTACGAGGCATTTCTTCTGAAATGACACAAAACACAAACCTTCACAAACGTAGAACTACAAGCAGTCACTTCCAACAGCAATTGTTGACTGAACTCTCAATGCTGAGATACAGGTGGCAACTGACGCAACAGAACGTGTTTGAACATGTTCGAGCATGACTCATGGGCAATGTTGCCAAACCTCCCTTATTTCCTGGTGGTGGCTTTCTAAACTAAGGGTTTTGTATTGTAATTCCTAGTATATTTCAATTGTTTTTCCTACAATTAGAACTGCTGAATTAAATTAATCCACAGCAGCAGGGCCGCCGAGAAACTTGGCCGGACCCGGGACAAGGCCACCTCGCCCCCGCCACAGCCACGCCCCCGAGGTCGCCGCTCCCCTTCCCCCTCCGAGGTCGCCGCTGCTGATGCTGCTCCCCCGAGGGCAGGATATAGGGAGGGAAGGAGACCCAAAGGGAGGAGTTCCGCCTCACAGGGAGGTGAGAGGGAGAGTCGCACCGCGCGGTGATTTAAATACAGGGGGCCGGCCCGGTGGCAGACAGTCAGAGGGTGGGTGGGACTGGCACCGGGCCCCCCTTGAAGGCCCGGGCCCTGGGGATTTTGTCCCCCGCCCCCCCCCCCCCTCTCGGCGGCCCTGCACAGCAGGGTACCAAAATGCAGCATTTTCAAGGATTTTTATAAAAATGGTAGCGTGTCACAAGAAAACTGAGCCCGATAGGCAAAAACTGATTTCATTTTCGAATTCAGCACCCATGACTTAGCTAAGAAAACCATTCACATTCTTTGTAACAAAAATGCCGTTTACTAGTGATCGATCCCAGTATTTACACGTGTATCTAATATACAAATCTAAATGCAGTTGGCCTATACAGTGGGGGAAATAAGTATTTGATCCCTTGCTGATTTTGTAAGTTTGCCCACTGACAAAGACATGAGCAGCCCATAATTGAAGGGTAGGTTATTGGTAACAGTGAGAGATAGCACATCACAAATTAAATCCGGAAAATCACATTGTGGAAAGTATATGAATTTATTTGCATTCTGCAGAGGGAAATAAGTATTTGATCCCCCACCAACCAGTAAGAGATCTGGCCCCTACAGACCAGGTAGATGCTCCAAATCAACTCGTTACCTGCATGACAGACAGCTGTCGGCAATGGTCACCTGTATGAAAGACACCTGTCCACAGACTCAGTGAATCAGTCAGACTCTAACCTCTACAAAATGGCCAAGAGCAAGGAGCTGTCTAAGGATGTCAGGGACAAGATCATACACCTGCACAAGGCTGGAATGGGCTACAAAACCATCAGTAAGACGCTGGGCGAGAAGGAGACAACTGTTGGTGCCATAGTAAGAAAATGGAAGAAGTACAAAATGACTGTCAATCGACAAAGATCTGGGGCTCCACGCAAAATCTCACCTCGTGGGGTATCCTTGATCATGAGGAAGGTTAGAAATCAGCCTACAACTACAAGGGGGGAACTTGTCAATGATCTCAAGGCAGCTGGGACCACTGTCACCACGAAAACCATTGGTAACACATTACGACATAACGGATTGCAATCCTGCAGTGCCCGCAAGGTCCCCCTGCTCCGGAAGGCACATGTGACGGCCCGTCTGAAGTTTGCCAGTGAACACCTGGATGATGCCGAGAGTGATTGGGAGAAGGTGCTGTGGTCAGATGAGACAAAAATTGAGCTCTTTGGCATGAACTCAACTCGCCGTGTTTGGAGGAAGAGAAATGCTGCCTATGACCCAAAGAACACCGTCCCCACTGTCAAGCATGGAGGTGGAAATGTTATGTTTTGGGGGTGTTTCTCTGCTAAGGGCACAGGACTACTTCACCGCATCAATGGGAGAATGGATGGGGCCATGTACCGTACAATTCTGAGTGACAACCTCCTTCCCTCCGCCAGGGCCTTAAAAATGGGTCGTGGCTGGGTCTTCCAGCACGACAATGACCCAAAACATACAGCCAAGGCAACAAAGGAGTGGCTCAGGAAGAAGCACATTAGGGTCATGGAGTGGCCTAGCCAGTCACCAGACCTTAATCCCATTGAAAACTTATGGAGGGAGCTGAAGCTGCGAGTTGCCAAGCGACAGCCCAGAACTCTTAATGATTTAGAGATGATCTGCAAAGAGGAGTGGACCAAAATTCCTCCTGACATGTGTGCAAACCTCATCATCAACTACAGAAGACGTCTGACCGCTGTGCTTGCCAACAAGGGTTTTGCCACCAAGTATTAGGTCTTGTTTGCCAGAGGGATCAAATACTTATTTCCCTCTGCAGAATGCAAATAAATTCATATACTTTCCACAATGTGATTTTCCGGATTTAATTTGTGATGTGCTATCTCTCACTGTTACCAATAACCTACCCTTCAATTATGGGCTGCTCATGTCTTTGTCAGTGGGCAAACTTACAAAATCAGCAAGGGATCAAATACTTATTTCCCCCACTGTATGTATTTGATTATATAGTAACATAGAAGATGATGGCAAATAAAGGCTTGTACGGTTCATCCAGTCTGCCCAACAAGATAAACTGATATTGATTTGTAACGCCTATATGAGTCTGTGGAGGTTCCCATTTGTTATTTCCTCCTGAAGGTATTGGTAATTTGTTATTTCCCTTAGTGTTTTTTGTTTTGATTTGTACTTGCCATTTTCAGGACACAGACCATAGAAGTCTGCCTGGCACTGTCCTTGTTCTAAATTTCTGAAGTTATCAAAGCCCCTGAAAAACTCCACTACAGCCCATCCAAACTTATTCATCCATGATCAGAGCACAGACCATAGAAGTTTTGCCCAGCACTGGCTTTGCTTCCCAATTAGCGGTGCTGCTATCTAACCTCCACTAAGCTTCTTTGGATTCATTCCTTCCAAACAGGATTCCTTTGTGTTTATCGACAATATCATCTTTTATTGTAAATAGATTTTTTTAAATGCATACAGAAGCTGGATGGAAGGCGTATTATATATATAGTTTCCAGGAAAACAAATATTAAACTTTTGCATATGCAATAAAAGTCAGACCATGAACAATGAACAATATTCCCAGACAGAAGTCCAGTGAACACTAGCAAGCTGTTTTGATTGAAGCTATCAGTGTGCCAGCCATGGTGGAAAAGGCTACAATCAACTGAACAAAAGCAGTATTCTAGAGCAAAAAAAGTAACCTAATACCAAAAAGACCGCTCTAGCAGAAATAACTAACTGGTGCTTATTTTTAGAAAATGGAGAAAAAAACCCTCAGAAACCATAAGCCAAATTGCCTAGAGGTTTAGAGCGTGGTTAGGACTGATCTTGCATCAACTTGTAACACACGCTACAGTTCGATCATTGGGCCAAAAAACTCCATTTAGAAAAAGGAGGCTCATAGAGTTTTTAATCGCCTCAATATTAAATTGTTGGTAAATAAATTAATTTTCTTTCAACAAATCCATATGTAAAGATTCAAAGTCATTCAAATACTTTGTCAAAAGATTATCGCATCAGCATATCAGGAAAATAACACTTAGCTTTTTAATGTGTTAGAACCAGGCACTCATTGCTGTCCGTTCTACGGGAACCCGTTTCGCTTCCGATTGCCTCCTCTATGATGTGCTCCCACCTGATCTAAAACTGAACATCGTAAATCTTCGAATTTGTGTTTTAAAGAAATACAGTGTTGCACAATTGGTTCTTTAACAGCAGATCTACGGATATTGGATCTATGTTCCATGATCCTCACTTTTAATGGTCTGGTTGTCATGCCAATATAGATCTTGTTACAGGAACAACAAAGGGAGTATATGACATGATCAGAGGAACAGTTTGTAAATTGCAATAACTTATGAATCCTATTGGTTTTTGGATTGACAAACTGTTTAGTTTGTTCAGTGATTTGACATATCTGACAATGTCCAATCGGAAACTGACTTTATTAAGAAGGGAGGCAAGGTGGATCTTTGAACTCGACACTTTGGAACCCAACGGGCTGAATAATGCCATTGATTGGCATTACTTTTACTAACGCCTGATACGTAACGTGCATGATAGTATTTTAGTCAGCTGACTGTACGTGGACGCCAAGGCGCCATCTTGAAGTATTGGAGACGTCTGGCTAAAAGTACGTTTGACCTTGGTGTGAGTTTTAGGTGTGCAATTACTATATCGTTTTCTTTCATTTCATGATTACGCTATGATTTTTGTTCATTTCAGATTTTCAGCATACTCGTATAGCACTCCGTTCCTGAAGAAGCCACGTTTCTAGGCGAAACGGGTTCCCGTAGAACGGACAGCGATGAGTGCCTGGTTCTAACACATTAAAAAGCTAAGTGTTATTTTCCTGATATGCTGATGCGATAATCTTTTGACAAAGTATTTGAATGACTTTGAATCTTTACATATGGATTTGTTGAAAGAAAATTAATTTATTTACCAACAGTTTAATATTGAGGCGATTAAAAACTCTATGAGCCTCCTTTTTCTAAATGGAGTTTTTTGGCCCAATGATCGAACTGTAGCGTGTGTTACAAGTTGATGCAAGATCAGTCCTAACCACGCTCTAAACCTCTAGGCAATTTGGCTTATGGTTTCTGAGGGTTTTTTTCTCCATTTTCTAAAAATAAGCACCAGTTAGTTATTTCTGCTAGAGCAGTCTTTATGGTGGAAAAGGCTCCCTAAGCAAGTGGAACATTTTAAAACAAACAAACAAAAAAACCAACAACAACTCAGAGAAATTGTAGAAAAGCAGTCTGGAACATGATTTTATGCTTTCATCAAAACAGGACACTTAGGAGCAGGTTTAGGTAATTAGAACCAGCAGGAAGATGATACAAGTGAATACAAGTCATTTATTTTTTTTTATTTTTTATTGATTTTAACAAAATGTTTGCATTGAACATATCAAAAGTTTAGAAAATAGAAATCACATTGTTCAATGAAAACAAGGAATCAAATTATTCCAATCCGAATGGGTACATTTTTAAGTAGTCCACAGCATGTAAACAAAGGATAAAGAAAAACACTAATAAAAAGAGAGACCAAAATACAATATTTCTGATGCCCATCCTGTAACACATGGCATCTATTCAGAATTAATGACTCCAGACCAATACCACCTCTGGAAATAATTATCTTAATTTAGTACCTTATGTACTAAGTCACTGAAATGTTCACAGTTTAGAACCTTTCTGTAAAAACTTAGCTATTCATTTGCAAGGAATTGTTTGTGTGTTTGTCATGTGGCAACATGTGAAAACCTTAAAAAAATAAAAAAGACCTATTTCATGCAGCAGTGTTACAATTTAAAGGGTCCTTATGGCTAACTCTCCCCCCTCCCCATTTTCCTCCCACTGCTCACTGGGGTCGGCAGGCTTTGATCTCTGATTGAACAGCGGCTCCAGCAACCTCCTCCCCAGTCTCAATGAGGTGCATGTGAAGGGGCATTTTTAATATGACAAATGGCAAAATAAATGTTTATTGGAAAACATTTAAAAATGCAAGTCCATTATGATAAAAAGAACTAAACGTTTTCCAATATTCGAACATATAGAAAAAAAAAGGTTTAGAAAGAGGATGCACTGCAAACGTCATAGATGTTTGGTGATAAATGTTTCCGCTAATCAAAAATACACTATGCAAAATGTGCAATGGAAGTACTGGTCCTCGTGTCGAGAAAATGTCCACGGCAATGGCAATGGTTTCCTCCTCGCGCAAAACATGCATATATACTTCTGCACATGGATGAACGTTCCTCAGTGTGCACAGTCATGTCTCTCTGCGAAGGGAGCTGAATTTCACAGTGCCAGAGACAGAGTTCCTGGCCCTCCTGTGCCTGAGAAATTTTTAAGCACCACCATCACTACCTTCCCCCCAACATCATCTCCATGAGAGCATGGAGATCCATCAGAACCACCCAGTGCCGCCCAGGATCACAACACCACTCATTTACAAGCACCATACATAGGCAGGGTCACATACAGTAAGGTCCCTTTGTTTTTGCAATACATGTTAATGATTTTTCATAAGAAAGAAAGACATTGCTGAAGTCAGAATGTACAGAATATTCAATGTCAAGTAAAATATGCACCCCCTCCACTAACCATGAAATGCTAAACTGAGTGGCTGCATATATCTGGACTCCCTTCCCAGCCCCAGCATCTTACTCCATGCCTACATACTGATGGAAACGTTGGCAGCACCTCATTAAAGTACATTGAGCCACCTAAAGGCACAACTGCTTTACCCCCACTGACCATCCTTACCTCCTAGCAATAGTGCCACAGAAAAGACACTATGCCATCCTCTGTCCCCATGTTCACCTCAACTCACACAGTAGCTGTGCATGTGAAATGCATACACATCCCCTCAGTTTTACATAAAGGAGTGTGCACAGGACGTCAGCAAGAAGAGAGAGCAGGGCAGCGAACGTGGCTGTGCTGGAGAATGGCGCTGAAGAAGGCTTTGGCTGGTGGGGGTTGGGGACCCCTGCAAGCAAAACCAGAGGCCTGGACGAAATTTGCAGGGGCACAGGCTCCCATGGCCCCACCTAGCTACGCTCCTGGTACAGGCAGATCTGCAGAGAAGACTCTGCCCTAATCTGGTGCATGAGGTAGCACCTCAGGGCCCAACATAAGTACCACAGACATAGCACCCCAGTTCTGCCCCTAATCAAGGCCTGAGTATGCAACTACCCTCATTAGAGTGTGTCCACAACCCCCATATCTACTCGAATGAATTTATTTATTTTTTCCAATTTTTATCCCACTATAAGCCAAAGTGGGTTGCAATCAAACATTCATAAGTTAAAAACATAGGCCCCAATATTGGGACAGCGGACAAACCAGGAAATTCAATGCGAGGGCTGTATCTGGCCACCAGCACTGAATTTTCGGGGGGGGGGGGGGTTGGCTGACTGGCTAGGTTCTAGCGATCAAAGATAGACCTGCTATTTATGCGGGTCTATCTGGCCGCTAAACTTAACCTGTCAGTTGCTGAAAATCAGCGGTCACAGGCTATGGCATGCAACATAGCCGGTGACCGGGATAGCCGCTGACTGGGACATTCAGCAGGAGATAGCCGGTTAACTCCCACTGATTATTTCCTGCTGAATATGGGCAGATAGATGGTTTGAGGGTATTTAACCAGCCAGTTTCATTCCTGGCTAGTTAAATACCTTTGAATATCTGGCGGATGGAAAAAAGATTCATCATATCAATCACTCCTCAGACAATTCTCAAAACTAATTTAGGTTAGACATGCATGCACTGGCAACATTCCCTGCATATGTCTGTCTGACAGTTGTCTTGACCATCAAATCAACAGCTGAGGGGTCAGTCTACTCCCAGGACCTGGCAAGCCAATATCCTGCCTCATGACTCAGTTCAGGAAAGGCTGCACTCCCAGATACCCTACATCCAACACTCAACCTATGAGATGACATGGAAAGGAAGCGGGGAGGGTGAAGCTCTTTGCATAGCACCCTTCAGCGACCAATACAAAAGTACCCAGCATGTCACACACACCTACCTAGCACATTACAGCCTCTATGGCAGGGGAAATAAAACAGTAAGCCCAAACACCCACACTGGGAATCAAACCCAGGTCCCTTGCATTGAAGGCACACAGCCCTAACCCCTACACCAAGCATGTAGCTGACAAAGTGTTCAAGGAGGACAGTACACTGACCACAGAGGGCCGTCACAACATCAGCTGCCTCCCAAATGGATGGTCTGTCAAGCCCCCTAACCCATACTCTTTGGATATACCACCTCATGCCTGGAATAGACTTCCCGAGCCTGTACGTCTAGCCCCCTCTTTGGCCGTTTTCAAGTCCAAACTTAAAGCCCACCTCTTTACCACTGCTTTTGACTCCTAACCACTGCTCACTTGCCCTGTCCTTTTATCCTCACCTCTTTATTCCCTTACCCTTAATTGTTCTGTCTGTCTGCTTGTCTTATCTAGATTGTAAGCTCTTTGAGCAGGGACTGTCTTTTTTGTGTATGGTGTACAGCGCTGTTTATGCCTTGTAGTGCTATTTATTTATTGCATTTGTATCCCACATTATCCCACCTATTTGCAGGCTCAATGTGGCTTACATAGTTTAGTTAACATTGTCATTGCAAGGTGACATATACATTTAATATTGTGCAGAGGTTAGATAAGGGTAGGAAGAAGGAGAGGAGTGATTAAGGTAGCTATAATAGATGAGTTATCTTAATTGATTGAATTGTCGGGTGAATTATGTGGCTATTAGTGCTCATTGTATGCCTTGCTGAAGAGATATGTCTTAAGAGATTTGTGAAAGATAGTTGTTTCGCCGATTGTTCTCAGGTCTGTAGGCAGTGCATTCCACATTTGTGTGCCTAAATACGAGACTGTGGTCACATGCATCTGCTTGTACTTTAATCCTTTACAACTAGGGAAGTGCAGGTCGAGAGGTTTGCGGGATGATCTTGTGGCATTTCTTGGAGGTAAGTCTACGAGGTTTAGCATGTAAATTGGGGTGTCTGAGTGAATGATTTTGTGCACAATCGTGCAGATCTTGAATGTAATGCGCTCCCTAAGTGGGAGCCAGTGAAGCTTCTCTCTCAAGGGTTTTGCACTTTCATATTTAGTTTTTCCAAATATGTGTCTGGCGGCAGTATTCTGGGCAGTTTGTAGTTTTTTGATGGTCTGTTCTTTGCAGCCCGCGTATAGTGCGTTACAGTAGTCCAGATGACTTATTACCATTGACTGTGCCAGGGTACGGAAGATGTATCTCGGGAAGAAAGGTTTTACTCTTTTAAGTTTCCACATGGAGTAGAACATCTTTTTCGTCGTGTTTTTCACGTGGTCATCAAGAGTGAGGTTTCGATCTATGGTGACTCCAAGAATTTACAGGTTTTTTGAGACCGGGAGAGAACAGTATGGTGTTGTTATGGTAGAGAAGTGTTTTGTATTATGTTATTGTGTTTTTTCTGCATTTAGTTTTAGTTGGAATGCATCTGCCCAGGTGTGCATTATTTGGAGGCTTTGGTTGATCTCGTTGGTGATTTCATTTAGATCATGTTTGAACGGGATGTAGATTGTGACGTCATCTGCATATATGTGGGGGTTGAGATTTTGATTGCCTAGAAGTTTGGCTAAAGGTATCATCATCAGGTTGAATAAGGTTGGCGAGAGGGGTGATTTTTGGGGAACTCCACATTCAGGTGACCATGGGGGTGATCTATCCGCGTTCATTGTTACTTGGTATGATCTTGTGGTCAGGAATCCTTTGAACCATTTGAGAACTGTGCCTCCTATTCCGAAGTATTCTAGTATATGTAATAGTATTTCATGATTGACCATGTCAAAGGCACTG
Organism: Microcaecilia unicolor; assembly: GCF_901765095.1. NCBI lineage: Eukaryota > Metazoa > Chordata > Amphibia > Gymnophiona > Siphonopidae > Microcaecilia > Microcaecilia unicolor. Next base: position 495,591,599 of record NC_044032.1, read on the forward strand.
GACATGTCGAATTGTAGGAGGTGTATGTTGTTACCAGTTGCAATTGTTTGTTTATATGAGTTCATTGCGGACACTAGGACAGTTTCGGTGCTGTGATTTGATTGAAATCCTGATTGAAAGTTGTGCAAAATTGAGTGTTTATTTAGGTATTCAGTGAGTTGCTTCGTCACTATGCCTTCCATGAGTTTTGTTGTAAGTGGGATAGATGCTACTGGGCGGTAGTTGGTTAGGTCCATTGTGCTTTTCTTAGCATCTTTTGGTAGTGGAGTAAATAGGATGTTTCCCTTCTCCGTGGGGAAGAGCCCATTCTGAAGTCTGTAGTTTACGTGGTTCGTGAGGTCTGTTTTGAAATGTTTGGGTGCGCAGGGTGTGCTGGTAAATTGTTAACAGGGGGCTCTCTCTCGCCAGCAAAGTAAGAGAATTCAGGAGGGGCCCAAGCCCACATTTTGGGATCCATTTGTTAAAATAGCCATGGAGGACCGGCTCCCAAAATTCTTAAAAACTTATCAAACGGCTCTTGAGAACCTGTAAGAGCCTGCTCCAGCACACCACTGGATGCGGATCTTATTAGGTTATTAGGGCAGATGTCTAGTTTGCATTGCGATTTGGCATATTTCCCAAGCCAATGTGAGAGTTCATTTGATGAGATCGTGTCAAAGTTTGGCCATGATCGATCTGCTGGGTATTCCTCGGATTTTGGGTCTAGACATTCAAGGATATTTGCGTAGTCCGTTGCAATAGTAGGTATCATAAGTCGGAGCTTTATGATTTTTTCCTTGAAGTAGTTTGCAAGGTTGGTTGCTGCTGGGGTATCTGTGTTGTTGGATGTAACTGTGGTGGTGTTTAGGAGATTATTTACGAGTGTGAATAGTTTGTGTGTGTCCTTGAAATTTGGTCCTATTTTGGTTTTGTAATATGTTCTTTTAGTTTATCAGATCGAGTATTTGTATTTTCTTTGTAGTTGTTTCCAGTTTTTAAGTGTGTTATCGTCTTTTTTTTTTATAGAAATGATAAGTAGTAGTAAGTAGTATTGTCAGCTCCAAAGTTTGGTTTGCTGCCCTGTGAGACATCTCTCAAGGCCCAAACTGGGAGCACCTGAAATCTCCACATTATAATGGACCCCAGCTCCCCCTTATGGAAACTTCCACTTATGTGTACACTTCCCCTCCCCCATGGCCACCTCCAAAATATGGGCATGAGCAGGGCCGGCCCAAGGCAAGACGTAGCCTGAGGTGGAGCTAATATGCCACCCCCCGCCCCCCCCCCTGGCATTTTATCTTGTCACAGTGATCATAGACGGTCGGTAGCCAACTGTTTTGGGGAGGCTAAAGGGGCGGAGCTTACTTCCGTGGCGACATCAATGACGTTGCGTCGCTGCCAAGGGGGCGGAGGGGCGGAGTTTACCTCCGTAGCGACGTCAATGACGTTGCGTCGCTGCCAAGAGGGCGGAGCTGACCTCCGTACACTCCGTGGAAGCGACATCAATGACGTCGCTGCCACGGAACTAAAACAATTAAACCGCACGCGCGAGGGGGGCGGGTAGGGTGGACGCAACACCCGGAAGTCGACCATTGGGCTGGGGAGGCTTAGCCTCCCCAAGCCTCTTATATGGGGCGCCTATGACAGTGATGTTCTAAACCTGGCAGCGGCAGCAATTCCCATACACTGCCCTTCCACTGCCAGCACCTGACTCTTCCCTTTACTGTGGCTGCCTGAGCCTCTGATGAAACAGGAAGTTAAATCAGAGAGGTGGCCACAGTAAAGGGAAGAGGCAAGTGACAGCGACGGCAGGGCAGCATATGGAAATGACTGCTGCTGCTGGGTTTGAAACATCACCATGATGAGGTAAAATGCCGTGAAGGAGGAGATGCTGATCCCTGAGGTGCCACTTCTGAAGAGTTCCACCTGAGGCCCCCGCCTCAGGTGGCCTAATGGTCAAGCTGCCCCTGGGCATGAAGTCATGGGGTGATAAGCAGCAATGCCATCAGTAAGGGCCCTAAACACCTCTCAGATAGATGCCCCCAAACCTAGGTTTCTTATCTTGAAGTCTTGAAACTGCCAGAAAGATGGGCAGGGTCTTCTGTCATCTCCAAAACAGCTGCCCATAGCCAGACAACCCTCTCAGGGACAAACAGTTCTTATATAATTGCCTCTGGGATTCCCTATTATGTCATCTTATTGGTGCCACTCCTCATATATGTCCCCCAGGTAACAACAACTGCCCCCAGTTATCCCCGTCCCTACCTCCTAACAGCCAGTTGCATCACTATTGTACTGTTCTAGGCAAAGTGTGGTGTTCTAGGCAAAGTATAGTGTAGCTTAAACAGCCAGCATAAACCATCTCCAGGTAAAAGCTTTACCAGTAGACTCCTCTCAATTCATAAGCAAATATTTTTTTTATTGCTGTACTCTTAATAAACAAAGAAAATCCAACTTACAGTTCAGTTGCTTAGTAGAGAATTGTTGCCTTCTGCACATAGAGTCTGAATCTAGCCATCCCAGAGGCAGTCCAGCTGACAGGAAAAGCTGTAACACTAAAGAAAAATAAGGGGGAGAACTTAGATAAAATAAATTGGGAATGACTTGGGGTTCTGGTAAAAAAAAAAGTCTTGATGGAATTACAGTAGATTGAGGAGGAATCAGCCCCTTGAACAGCTGCTAATCACCGAGGCATGCTAGGAAGACTGGGCTCTAACACACAGCCTGCAGGGCCAGAGAGGGAGGGCTGGCCTTAGCTCAGAGCTAACAGCCAATAGGGAAAGCTCAAAAGGAGTCATTCATAGGATACTGCAAACTATAGGGGGCGGGGGGGGGGGGGGGAAGTCCCAGTACATAGTGCTAACTATTACACAAACAATACAATTAAACACAAATAATACTCATATTAAATATATATCGCAATATACCCTGCCTGCTGCCTCCATGAATACGGGGGCAGAACAACTATGTAAGCTATGTAGGATGTGTTGATCTCAATTGCAAACCTTTTACATACACAGACACCCTTCAGCTGCTGAACAGACTGCCCAGGATCAGGCTACCATGAATCAGGCCACCCAGGACCTGGGCACTCCTGAGATAACATGGAAGGAAGTTCAATTTCTTCCCAGACTCTGGCTGAGTACTTTCATGGTAAGGTTCACAAAATTAACCTTGAATTCTCAATCAAGTCACCTCCACCTCTTCTTCCCTCAGTCCATTCTCTCAACCTTCCTTCAACCCCTGCCTCCTTTTCTGAAATCACTGAAGAGGAAACTGCATATTTTCTTTCCTCCTTCAAACTGATTACCTGTTCCTCTGATTCTATTCCCACACATTTGCTTAGCACTATCTCTCCTACTATCTGTCATCACCTCAATCTTTCCCTTTACACTGCAGTTGTTCCTGATGCCTTCAAACATGTCGTAGTTACACCACACCTTAAAAAACCTTTATTGGACCCTACCTGTCCTTCCAACTATCACCCTATCTCCCTTCTCCCTTTCCTATCAAAGATACTTGAATGTGCTGCTCACCACTGTTGTCTTGACTTTCTTTCATCTCAAGCTATTCTTGATCCACTTCAATCTGGCTTTCACCTCTTCATCCAACTGAAACAGACCTCGTAGTCTCCAATGACCTGTTCCTGGTCAGATCCAAACATCTCTATTCTATCCTCATTCTTCTTGATTTATCAGCTACTTTTGACACTGCTGATCACTGCCTACTCCTTGATACGCTGTCCTAACTTGGATTTCAGGGCTCTGTTCTTTCCTGGTTTTCTTCTTATCTCTCCCATCACACTTTTAGTGTATATTCTGGTGGATCCTCCTCCACTTCTATCCCACTATCAGTTAGTGTATCTCAGGGCTTTGTCTTGGGACCTCTTCTTCCCTTGGTGCTCTGATATCATCCCATGGTTTTCAGTATCACCTTTATGCTGATGACTCCCAGACCTATTTCTCCACACCAGAAATTTTAACAGGAATCCAGGCCCAAGTATCAGCCTGCCTTTATGACATTGCTGCCTGAATGTCTCACTGCCATCTGAAACTAAACATGATCCAGACACTGTTCATTTTATCTTACTGCACCATATGCCTAGAATAAAATTCCTGAGCCAGTACATCAAGCTCCATCTCTGGCCATCTTCGAATCTAGGCTAAAAGACCACTTTTTTGATGCTGCTTTTAACTCCCAACCCCTATTCACTTGTTCAGTACCGATATCTGTTTTATCATTCTCACCCACCTTAGTAATTCCCTTATCCCTTTGTCCTGTTTGTCTATCCTGATTAGATTGTAAACTCTGTTGAGCAGGGATTATCTCTTCATATTCAAGTGTACAGTGCTGTGTACGTCTAGTAGTGCTATAGAAATAAGTCGTTAAATCGCGGGAGGATTGTGAAAAATTACAAGAGGACCTTATGAGACTGGGAGACTGGGCGTCTAAATGGCAGATGACGTTTAATGTGAGCAAGTGCAAAGTGATGCATGTGGGAAAGAGGAACCTGAATTATAGCTACGTCATGCAAGGTTCCATGTTAGGAGTCACGGACCAAGAAAGGGATCTAGGTGTCGTTGTTGATGATATGTTGAAACCTTCTGTTCAATGTGCTGCTGCGGCTAAGAAAGCAAATAGAATGTTAGGTATTATTAGGAAAGGAATGGAAAACAAAAATGAGGATGTTATAATGTCTTTGTATCGCTCCATGGTGCGACCGCACCTCGAATATTGTGTTCAATTCTGGTCGTCGCATCTCAAAAAAGATATAGTGGAATTACAAAAGGTGCAGAAAAGGGCGACGAAAATGATAAAGGGGATGGGACGACTTCCCTATGAGGAAAGGCTAAAATGGCTGGGGCTCTTCAGCTTCGAGAAAAGGCAGCTGAGGAGAGATACAGTGGCGTACCAAGGGGGGGGGGGCGGTGGGGGCAGTCCGCCCCGGGTGTCAGTGGGTGGGGGGGTGCTCCGTTGCAGACTGCAGTCAGCCCGCGTCTCCTCTCCATCCTGTGCCTTTAAAAAAAATCTGAAAAGCGGCATGGCAGGCAGCGCTTCTCGTCTGCCCTGCCTGCTTGTAAAAGAAAGCGCTGGCAAACCTCCTCGTTGACGTCACGACGTTGCGTCAGGTTGGGACCCAGTGAGGGAAGACCCGACACGATGTCGCAACATCAACGAGGAGATTTGCCGCTTTCTTTTACAAGCAGGCAGGGCAGACGCGAAGAGCTGCCTGCCATGCCGCTTTTCAGATTTTTTTAAAAAGCCCCGGATGGAGGCAGGAGATGAGGGCTGTCGTCGAAGGTGGTAGGTGGGTCGAGTTGGGGGGGCTTAGATGGGCGAGGAGGACTGGGGAGGGGGGTTTCAGATGGGAGAAGGGGACTGGAGAGGGGGGCCTCAGATGGGAGAAGAGGTGAGAAGGGGACTGGGGTGGGGAGGGGGATCTCAGATGGGAGAAGGGGTGGGGGTCTCAGATGGGAGAAGAGGGGAGAAGGGGACTGGGGTGGGGAGAAGGGGGGTAGGGGGTCTCAGATGGGAGAAGGGGATGTGGGGAGGGGGTCTCGATGGGAGAAGAGGGGAGAAGGGGACTGGGGTGGGGAGGGGGATCTCAGATGGGAGAAGAGGGGAGAAGGGGACGAGTGGGGAGAAGGGGGTGAGGAAGGGGCCATGCGAGAAAATGGGAGCCATGCCTGGGGCTGGTGGGAAAATGGGTCTGGGGCTGAAAAGGGGTCCCTAATGCAAGGCATGTGGATGAAGGGAGCTGGAACTGGGGGCTGAAAAGGAGTGTAGGTGGGATAAGGGGGCTAGTACTGGAACTGGAGCTGAAAAGGGGCAGGGGCTGAAGCTGGGGGGACTGGGGGGCTGAAAAGGGGACAAGGAGAAGTGGCTGGGGCTGAAGCTCGGGACTGGTGAGAGAAAATGGCTGGGGCTGAAACTGCGGACTGGTGGGATAGTGGGGCTGAAAAGGGGGAGCAAGTGGGAGATGTGGGCTGGAGCTAGAACTAGGGGCAGGTGGGATAAGAGGGCTGGAACTGGGGGCTGAAAAAAGGGGCAGAGAGAGAGAGAGAGGGGGGGACAGACGATGGATGGATGGGGGGGGGAGAGGGAGGGCAGACCCTGGATGGATGGGGGGGTGAGGGAGGGCAGACCTTAGATGGATGGGGGGGGGGGGAGGGAGGGCAGATACTGGATGGAGGGGACAGCAGAGAGGGCAGACACTGGATGGCAGAGAAAGAATGAAGACAGATGCTGGATGGAAGGAAGACAGTGAAAAGAAGATGAGGAAAACGGAAACCAGAGACAACAAACTGTAAATAAAATATGTATTTTTGTTTTGTTTTGCTTTAGGATAAAGTAGTATTGTAGCTGTGTTAATAAATGTTTATAATAGAACATGTAAATAAGGTAATCTTTTTATTGGACTAATTTTAATACATTTTGACTAACTTTCGGAGAACAAAACCCCCCTCCTCAGGTCAGGTTAGGACACTGTAACACACTATACTGTATTGACCTGAGGAAGAAGGTTTTGGCCTCTGACAGTTAAATGTATTAGTCCAATAAAATGGTATTTTATTTTCTATATTTGTTTTATTTCTATTTGTTAATTTGTAAAGTGGTGATTGGTATTTGTTTTGTTTTTTTCAAATTTACATCTGCTGTCTTTATATTTTGCACAGTACTAGGGGACATTTTCTGTTTCTGTGGTGTTGCATTGTATGCAGAGTCTGGCATCTTGGGGGTTCAGTTTAATTTTTGTCTAAATAGAAAGTTTATGATTACTTGTTCTTTAGTGGATTAGGGTGTATCTGTGTTTGTGAAAAAGACATGACTTTCAGTTGGCATTGACTGTGCAGGATTGATGATCTGTATTATCTGTCTGGTTTTGTTTTACAATAGGTGAATTGATGTTCTAGTGCTCACTGTAGGGTTTAAGATGATTTCTTTTTCCTTGTGTGACTCGTAGAAATGACTGCTTATGGTATGGTAGAATTGCTCTATAGGTTCTGAGTGTTTTGTATTCTCGGTATGCCTAGTACTGGATTTTGGAGGGGGGTGTTAAAAAATGACCGGCTCTGGGTGTCAACTACCCTAGGTATGCCACTGGAGAGATATGATACACGTCTATAAAATATTGAGTGGAGTTGAACGGGTAGATGTGAAGCATCTGTTCACGCTTTCCAAAAGCGTCATCGATAATACACTGAAACCTTCTGCTCAGTGTGCTGCTGCGGCTAGGAAAGTGAATAGAATGTTGGGTATTATTAGGAAAGGTATGGAAAACAGGTGTGAGGATGTTATAATGCCGTTGTATCGCTCCATGGTACGACCACACCTTGAGTATTGTGTTCAATTCTGGTCGCCACATCTCAAGAAAGATATAGTAGAATTGGAAAAGGTGCAGCGAAGGGCGACTAAAATGATAGCGGGGATGGGACGACTTCCCTATGAAGAAAGACTAAGGAGGCTAGGGCTTTTCAGCTTGGAGAAGAGACAGCTGAGGGGAGACATGATAGAGGTATATAAAATAATGAATGGAATGGAACAGGTGGATGTGAAGCGTCTGTTCACGCTTTCCAAAAATACTAGGACTAGGGGGCATGTGATGAAACTACAGTGTAGTAAATTTAAAACAAATTGGAGAAAATATTTCTTCACCCAACGCATAATTAAACTCTGGAATTCGTTGCCAGAGAACGTGGTGAAGGCGGTTAGCTTAGCAGAGTTTAAAAAGGGGTTAGATGGTTTCCTAAAGGACAAGTCCATAAACCACTACTAAATGGACTTGGGAAAAATCCACAATTCCAGGAATAACATGTATAGAATGTTTGTACGTTTGGGAAGCTTGCAAGGTGCTCTTGGTCTGGATTGGCCACTGCCATGGACAGGATGCTGGGCTCGATGGACCCTTGGTCTTTCCCAGTGTGGCATTACTTATGTACTTATGTACCAGGACTAGGGGGTATGCGATGAAGCTACAATGTAGTAAATTTAAAACGAATCGGAGAAAATATTTCGTCACTCAACGTGTAATTTAAACTCTGGAATTCGTTGCCAGAGAATGTGGTAAAGGCGGTTAGCTTAGTGGAGTTTAAAAAAAGGTGTGGATGGCTTCCTAAAGGAAAAGTCCATAGACCGTTATTAAATGGACTTGGGGAAAATCCACTATTTCTGGGATAAGCAGTATAAAATGTTTTGTACATTTTGGGGATCTTGCCGGGTATTTGTGACATGGATTGGCCACTGTTGAAAACAGGATGCTGGGCTCGATGGACCTTTGGTCTTTCCCAGTATGGCAATACTTATGTACTTATGTACTTAAGTAGTAGTAGTACAACAGCTCTAGACCAAAGACGGGGAGGATCCCTGGAATCCTGCACCCACTGGAGGGGGAAGAAGGGGTATTGGAACAGCCCCCCCCAGCAGCTACACTGGAGAGTATAGCAAATGATCCCTGCCCTGAAACAGCTGCCTCACCTGCTGGTGAGCCCACCCAACCAGACACCCTAGTCCAGCTCCTGTTGCAAGTGTCAGCTATGCACAGAGATTGCAGTAGGAGCTAGTGATTCAATGAGAAATATTGGGCCAGACTGTGACAGAACAAAGCAGTGGTGTACCAAGGGCGGGGCAGTGGGGGCAGTACACCCCAGGTGTAAGCATAAAGGGGAGTGCTCACCTCCCACCCCATCCTGTTTTTTATTCATGCTGCTGGCGCCGCAGTCCACAGTCTCCACCTGCCTACCCTCAGCTCCCTCGACAGCCCCCTTTCTCTCTGCCACCTGGCCCCCTGCAATGCATTTTAAAAACATCTGAATCGGCAGCGCAGTGCCAGCGTGCAGCACCTTGCGTCCGCCTGTGAATGAAGCATATTGCCTCGGGCTATGCCTCACTGTGTCCCACCCTCGCGGAAATAGGAGGTTACATCAGAGGAGGGCAGGACACAGTGAAGACCCGAGACGATCTGCTTCTTTCACAGGCGGACGCGAGGTGCTGCATGCTGGCGCTGCCCTGCTGATTCAGATGTTTTTTAAAATGCTTTGCAGGGGGCTGGGTGGCATAGAGAAGGGGGCTGTTGAGGGAGCTGAGGGTAGACAGGTGAGGACTGGGTCAGAGGGCTCAGATGGGAGAAGGTGGCTGGAGCTGGAATTGGGGCAATGCCTGGGGCAGGAGGTAGAATGGGGCCATGCATGGGGCAGGGGTAGGTGGGAGAATGGGTCTGGGACTGGAAAGGGGGGCAGATGAGGGAATAGGACTGGGGATGAAAAGGGGGGGGGCATAATGCTAGGCAGGTGGATGAAGGGGACTGGGGGCTGAAAAGGGCAGGGGCTAAAACAGTGGGGACTGGGGACTGAAAAGGGGACAGAGAGAAGGTGGCTGAGACTGAAGCTCAGGGACTGGTGGGAGAAAAGGGCTGGGGCTAAAACTAAGCTGAAACTGGGGGCTGGCTTGCCAGGTCCTGGGGGCAGGCCAGCACCTTGATGAGGGGATGGCCAAGACAACTGTCAGACAGACCTGTGTATAGAATATTGCTGGTGCATGCACATGTCTCTTAGGCAGATTCCTGGGTCATCTCCTCACCAACAGATGGGTTGACCTGCCCCTAGGACCTGGTAGGACAGTATCTGGCCTTTTGACTCAGCTCAGGAAGGGCTCCATTTCCAGATGCCCTACAGTTATGAGCTCAGCTAGTGTTCCTTTCGGGATTAGGAGAATTGTTTGAAGGTAAAATGACTAAAGGAGATTATCCCTTAATGTAGCTACAGTTACCTGAACATGAGAATACAAAGCAGGTCACAGAAACAGCATTGTGAGTCATAGTATGGGGCAGACTGCCCACCTATATCACCATTGCATTCTGTAGCCATCTGTCCCCTGGGGGTTAATTTGGCCATTATCCTATACCAAGGCTGCCACCAGATATTTGGTTTGAGGGAAGCTGGGGTTGAGGGGGCTGCATGGTCTGTAACATAACTATAAAAACTTGGCAAAATATAAAAATGGATTCACAAGGTTGATGCACATATACCAATATCAGGTTTAAAAAAAAAACGCTTGTATATGCAATAAGGGAGAAATATTTGTGGACCTCAGTGTGGGGATCAGACAGTTTATAACTCTTTACCGTACAAAATCACCCAGTATCCTCATTGGCCCTTTAAGTTTTAGCACAACTTTATATTGACAACAATGTTCATCTGAAAAACAATCTTCCTTCTTTTCAATCTTCAAAATTCAAACATGTAATATTACTGTAACGTTATATAACGTGACAAGTTTATAGTGTTGGATATGGAGGGTCTCCTCAGTCCGACGTGAATCATATTCACTGACAAGCGGCTATATCAAGGAACAACACCCCAGTTTTAATGCCTAGCCATACATGCCAGCCAAACCTCATTATCGTCATGATCTACTGAACATGAAAGACAGGACAAGGTTAAAAGATGCTAGAATTCTAATGATTCTGAGGGAATGGCAATACTTAAATAAAATGGTCCCCCTTCAACCCTGGGAATGGGTGGGCACATGGGAAAAGTTGAATGGGGTTTACCACTCAAATGGAGATGTGGAAGACTGTCACTAAACAATAGAAGCCAGCTGAAGAGAGAGGTGAAGGGGAGATCATTGGTGTATGGCTCCTAGGTAAGTGCAGCATGGATCTTCCCAAACTATACCTCCTCCACCGGACAACCCTCAGCACTGTCTCCCTCCAACTCACTCCACAACCCACTATCCCCCCCCCCCACCTCCACAAGGTATCCACTACAAACAATACACACTCATTTTTCTCATCCTCTTTCTCCCCAAAGGTGACAGAGGCTACCCACAGTGGAGCTGGCTCATGACCCCCATAGTGCACCCACAAACAGGGCCGGAGGAGAACTACAACAGCAGACATCGGACCACACGTGGCATCATCGAGTGCACCTTCAGACAACTTAAGAACAGGTTCCGATGTCTGGACCATTATGGAGGGGATATTGTAGAATCTCCAACAGATACTTTTTAAAGAAATCAATTGGGGTTAATCCTACAGCGATAGGAAAATTTAAAATCCTTAAATTCAATCGCCTGTTGTAATTTTCAAATTGTTCAATTTTCCTAGAGGTCAAAATTTCCTAGAGGTTTTTAATTAACGTATCAGTAGTAGATTTTAGATTTTTTACTTCCTGTTGCATTTGTTGTATCTGATTCATCGAGTCTAGCTTTACTTTTTCTAAGGAATTAGTTAACATTTCCACTTTACTCACAAGAAGAGTCGGTTCTTTAGCCAATTTTGAAACTAATGTTGTCAAGGCTTGAATAGCTCTCCAAATAGACTCCAAGGAAAACTCCATGGGAGCTAAAAGCTCTCCGATCACATCTCCTGTGGCCTGGGTTGGTGCACTGCCGATTGAGGCGCCTACAAGAACGACTTCCGATTCTGTTGGTTGCTCTGCACTTTGCCCAAGGAACACAGGGCAGGAAGGAGGATTTAGATCCGGAGGTGATAGTGATATCTCTGGGCCCAAGAGAGCCAAAGCTCCTCCTTCGGCTCTCAAAGCGGGATCATCCGTTCCGGCTTGTGGAAGACTCGCCGCGTACCGATCGATCATCTGCTGGATCGGGGAGGATGTCCTGGTCGACGGCAGAAGACCTTTTACCATCCCCTTTCTTTTGGTGTGAGGCATATTGGCAAGGAAATAATAATAGGAAAACCAGCAGCAGATCCGATCGAAACGCCGTGTTCAGGATGCCATCTTGGCACCACTCCCGTACCTATATCTGCTTCTGTAACTAGAATTTAATAGTTCTTTAAATGCTTAGAATGGATACTAATCATGTATCAATTAGAATAACACACAGTCCCTATGACAAATTTTCACCCATTTTCCCTAGCTATATAGTGTTTGTAGATTTTGAACTTATATGACTTGGGTATGCTGTGAGACTATTGTCCTTCATAAGGATGTCTGGAACAGGTGGTTGCCTTTCCATGGGTACTGCTTGCTCTTGACCTTCAACTGTTGCTAGAGATCGGACACTCTGTAGTTTGAAGTTATGATTCTGGGCATGTATACATAGACTGTGAAGGTAACACTTTACACCAAACAGCTCTTTTGCTCTAACAACTCGTCGCCTGATTAACACTTTTGTATATGTATTTTTCCTCTCCCATCCCAGTAAAGAAGATTACAAAATCAGCTGACCTCCTTGGTTTGCAGGTGTGAACCCAGCTCAGGGTGCCACTGATACTCACCCCTAAGATCAAACAACCTTTTATTTTTCTGGTTGTGAACAAAGGACCTGGTGGACATCTGGCTTTCCCACTGAAAACACCTTTCCAAAGGGCAGAAATCACCACACTTGCGAGCTTGGGAAAGAACGAGTTAATGCAATTTATTTCAATGGTGGATTTAAGCAGAAAGCCAACAGTCCTGTTAAACCTTCCCTGGTTTCCTGTATATTCCTCTGATGCGCTCCTGTTTTGTTTGCTCTTTAAGCTGCCCCTTGTCTGAGATGAATTAGTCCCCATGCAAGCTTATTAGCTTTCCTGTGACTTCTGTGCAGGTATCTTGTGACTTCTGGCTTCTGTTTCTTTCTTAGGACTCATGGGGCAGAATTGCTGAGAAACAGGAGGATGCATATGTAGAGCTAAGGAACTGTTTACATCAGTGTTTCTCAAGTCCCATACTGGAGTACATCTTGCTAGTCAGGTTTTTCAGGATGTCCACAACGAATATGCATGAAAGAGATTTGCATATATTGGAGGCAATGTATGCAAGTCAAGTCCATGCATATTCATTGTGGATATCCTGAAACCCTGACTGATAAGGTACTCCAGGACTGGACTCATAGGAGCCAACTTTTCAAAATTATTGGGGGTGCTAAACCCAATGGAAATAATCCCTCCCTGGACACATACAAGGAATTTTCTCAATATTGGGAGTGCTCAAGCACCCACAGAGTCGGCTCCAATGACTGGACTTGGGAAACACTAGTTTACATCACTGGTATCTTCAACAGTTACAAGCAATGAAGACACTGCAATCACCCTCAGTGACTCATGCTGTCTTTTGTTCCTAAACCTGCTTTTACTCAGGGAATTTAGTAGTAGGTGTAACATTTATATCTGAGGGCAAAATCACAACTGCGTTTTGTCCTGCTTTGCTAATTTGGTCACTATCATCCCTTGCTGTTAAAATCATACGCAGAAAGGATGTTTTATCACCCCCTCAGGAGACGAACTATGTGGACCTCTGAATTCAGCATGCTTATGTACAGAGTATGCAGCAGTGAGTCCTTGTATTGCTTTTTACTGAGCTCTGTTGCTTAGAACTGTCTCCAGATTACTGTGAGGGAAGTACTAGTAATCACCGCTGGGTACATAGGACAAAGACGTGCAAACAATAATTGTGTAGCACTTTGGAAAAAAAGCCTTATATTTAGCTGACCTAAGTTCAATATCCCTCTGGTTATATACTAATAAAACACAAGGACCATACATAACTAATAGCAATAAAAAATCTATCTATCTATCTTTATATCTCACTGAACAAATCACTGGACAAATCTCTCTTGTCGTCCTCCTTCTCCTCCACTGCTAACTCCAGACTTCGTTCCTTTTCCCTCGCGGCACCTTATGCCTGAAATAGACTTCCTGTACGTCTAGCTCCGTCTCTACCTGTTTTCAAATCTATGCTGAAAACCCACCTTTTCACCACTGCTTTTGGCTCCTAGCCACTACTCAATTGCCCTCCCCTTGTTCCTTCTCACCCAGTAATTCCCTCGCCCTTAATTGTCTTGTCTGTCTGTATTTTTAGATTGTAAGCTCTATTGAGCAGGGACTTTCTCTCTGTATCAGGTGTTCAGCGCTGCGTGTGTCTGGTAGCGCTATACAAATGCTAATAATAATAATATCTATCTCTAGATAGATAGATAGATATACATACACACACATTTTATTTACAAAGATGAAATTAAATAAAAATGGAACAGAAGTAACTAGAATTTAATAGTTCTTTAAATGCTTAGAATAGATACTAATCAGATGTTGGTTGGAATAATACACACTCTCTATGGCAAATTTTCACCTGTCTTCCCTAGTTATATGATTGCAGATCTTGAAATTATATGACCTAGGTATGGTTTGGAGGTGGTGGTGGTGGTGGTGGTTGTGGTGGTGAGGGGGGGGGGGGGAGGTCATGATTGTGATTGCACTCACCCAGAAACCATCCTCCAGTGATGTCTCCACTCTCAAACTGCTGGTAAATGCCATATTGCTATAGAATATAGGCATCATGACATGATCCCGAGAACTGTGCACACACATCTGTTATCTCACCTATTGTATTACACTCAACTTGTGAATGAAAGGCTTTTCTGTTATGGTAAGTTGGCTCCCTTCCTCCTGGTGGTCTGACAACCACATGAGTGCAGTCAGTGAGGCCCCAAGACTGAAAGAAACTGGTCAATGCTGTAACACTGGGTCATGGTTTGTTGCACCTGCTCCACTGTGCTATGGAGTGCAAAATACTGGCTGGCGTGGGCAAGCAAGACTTTTAGAAACTGGCTGATGCACTCAGATATTGCAAGTTGGCTGAGTCCCAGCTGTCACTGCCAGAACAGACTGGAAGATATCTGTTGCCAAAAAGGTTAGGGTGGATGTTATTTTTAGGTGAACTGACACTGGATGGCCCCTCTTTGTCTGAGAGCACAGGAGTGGATCCAGCACCTGGTACAGCTGGTGGATGGCTGCTTTATCAAACCTGAAGCGAATGAAGCACTCATGTTCATTGAATTCCAGAAATTGGGTCCTGGGCCTGGGTACTCTTTCATAAGGATGGGATCTCCTTTCTCTACTCTCTTATCTTTGGACTTTATATAGCACGACCTGCACCCTCCCCCCCCCCAACTCATTAACCTATTCCACATGTGTAGGTTTTACCCACCATCTCTCCTCCACATGTTCTACCACAAAACCAATGTGCTCCCTGCCCCCATGTGTACTCCAACTTATACCACTTCAATGCCACACCAGCATACAACACTACAGATCTGTGCAACAACAACATACAGCACCATATCAACAGCACAGAAGCAAAAACATTGTACAACACCTGCACAGCTCCTTCACAAGACAGATACATGGGCAGGGAGATAAAGTAGGGTGCAGGTTGCAGGATTACAAGTTACGGTAAGCAGCAGGATTAGGGTATGGACTGCCAGATACAAAGGAGATTAGGGGTGGGGAGGGGATGTTGGGAAGTTAGCAGGGGGGTAGGTTTGAGGTGTAGCTATTTACTAGTGGGGGTTGGGTTCCAGACGGTGTGGGTACTATGGACAGAATAGTACAGGGTATGGGATCACAGACAAGGGCACAAGATAACTGCAGTCAACCAGAACAAATGTTTTTCTGTCCTTTCTCTTTCTTTCACCATCAACACAAACAGTCCAAAAGACAGCTGGTGGAGGTGTTTGGATGGTTTAAATAATACGTCTAAATCCTGACATCTCTTTTGGCAAATGTGTACATCCTGCAGTTACCCATTATCGCGTATAGACATCCATCATATCTCTCTAGACATCCCATGACCTGCCATGCCATGCCTCTTCTAGGTATATCCATTTGTAGTCATCACTGAGACATGGACATTAATTTTTCAACATTGCAAAATGGCACTTGGTACGTTCTCATTCACGCAGCCATTGTTCCATGCATTGTTTAAAATATCTTTAAATTGCAGTATTAGAATGTGCCCCATTTATTGTGGGCTGTTAAGCATTTGCCTATGTGGGCCTTCTTTTTGTTTTATTTTTCATATATTTTTGCAAAAGACTGAAGAAAGATTCACCAAATCCAGCATGGGGGAAATAAGGCTGATGCCAGACAGACTTCTACTGTCTGTCCTTCAAATGGCAAATGGCTGGTGAAACTTTGGCAACTCCATTGTTGTAGGTCACCTTATTGTCAAGTGCTGCAAATGAGGGTGCTGTGAAACTCAGTGGAGAGGAGAAAACATCTTGACTGGTAAGTTCAATACAGCAGTACAACTGTACTTGAGGATGATATCTAATATAATAAAACGCACCGTGAACGTTCTAATGAGGACAACGTTCTGAAAGGGTTCGTGGGGTTCGTGGCGTTCGTGTTGTGAAGCCAGCAAGTCGTCTCTGCCCCGCCCTCGCGTCTAAACAAACAAATCCGGAAGCGAAGCGTCAGGGAAGGAGGCGGCGCTCCCGACGTCTACCCTCCTTCGCTGTGTCACAGCGAAGGGAAAGCTAGACGTCGGGAGCGCCGCCTCCTTCCCTGACGCTTCGCTGCACGAACCGCCACGGAGGTAAAGTTAAAAAGAATAAAAAAAAGGGATGCATGGATGCGAAGGGGGGGGGGGGGGGGAGAAGAGGGCGGCCCAGGCTGGGACATGGCAGAGAGAGTAGCATGGATGCGAGGGGGGGGGGGGTCATGGAAGGGCGAGAGGGGACTTGCTGGAAAAGGATGAATGGAGGCTGCAGGGGACAGAGGAGTATGGATGGGTATGGATTAGGAGGGCAGGGCACAGGGAGAGAGGGGAATTACTGGAAATGGATGAATGGAGGGGGCAGGGGACAGAGGAGTATGGATGGGCATGGATTGGGAGGGCAGGACTCAGGGAGAGAGGGAAATTGCTGGATAGGGAAAAATGGAGGGGCCAGGTGACAGATGAGCATGGATGGGCATGGATTGGAAGGGCAGGACTCAGGGAGAGGGGAATTGCTGGATAGGGATGAATGGAGGGGACAGATGGGCATGGATGGATATGGATTGCAGAGCAGGCCTCAGGCAGAGAGGGCAAATGCTGGATAGGGAAAAATGGAGGGGCCAGGTGACAGAGGAGCATGGATGGGCATGGATTGGAAGGGCAGGACTCAGGGAGAGGGGAATTGCTGGATAGGGATGAATGGAGGGGACAGATGGGCATGGATGGATATGGATTGCAGAGCAGGCCTCAGGCAGAGAGGGCAAATGCTGGATAGGGAAAAATGGAGGGGCCAGGTGACAGAGGAGCATGGATGGGCATGGATTGGAAGGGCAGGACTCAGGGAGAGGGGAATTGCTGGATAGGGATGAATGGAGGGGACAGATGGGCATGGATGGATATGGATTGCAGAGCAGGCCTCAGGCAGAGAGGGGAAATGCTGGATAGGGAAAAATGGAGGGGCCAGGTGACAGATGAGCATGGATGGGCATGGATTGGAAGGGCAGGACTCAGGGAGAGGGGAATTGCTGGATAGGGATGAATGGAGGGGACAGATGGGCATGGATGGATATGGATTGCAGAGCAGGCCTCAGGCAGAGAGGGGAAATGCTGGATAGGGAAAAATGGAGGGGCCAGGTGACAGAGGAGCATGGATGGGCATGGATTGGAAGGGCAGGACTCAGGGAGAGGGGAATTGCTGCATAGGGATGAATGGAGGGGACAGATGGCCATGGATGGATATGGATTGCAGGGCAGGCCTCAGGCAGAGAGGGGAAATGCTGGATAGGGATGAATGGAGGGGGCAGGTGACAGACAAACATGGATGGCCATGGATTGGGAGGGCAGGGCTCAGGGACAGAGGGGAATTGCTGGAAAAGGATGAATGGAGGGGGCAGGGGACAGATGGCCATGGATTGGAAGGGCACGGCTCACACTCTCTCTCTCATATACAATGTCTTTCTGACTCTCACTCTCACACACTGTCTCACACAGTATCACATTCACTCTCTATGTGCCACACAGTCACTCACACACTCGCTTGGTGTCATACACTCACTCTCACAGAGAATCTGTGTCTCACACACACACTCTCTCTGTTGCCCAGACACACACACTCTCTCTCACACTGTGTCTCACATACACACACTCTCATTCTCACACACACTCTCTCACAAACACACTCACACCCAGACTCACTCTCTCTCTCACACACTCACACTTTCACTCTGACTCTCAAACAGTCACTCTCACATACTCTCCCAAACATACACACTCCAAGGAAAACCTTGCTAGCGCCCGTTTCATTTGTGTCAGAAACGGGCCTTTTTTACTAGTATAGTTATAATCAGGACTCCATCATGTTTGGCTGCCTATATGGTTAGCATGGTGGAGACTTGACATCTAGTGTTTAAGCATGGATGGCTGAAGCCCCAAACAGAGTGGTGAGCGCGGCTCTGGCCATCTTATTGGACAGTGGAAAACAATGAAACAGATCAGTAGTAAATGTGAACAAACTTTATTAATAAAATAGCATATAGAGTATGCTGCCCGACACAGGTTGTGTTTCGCTTAGTAATAGCTGGAAAAACGAGACGACAGGATGTATGACGGTTACTAGATGTCGTCCTCTGTTTAATTAAAATGGTCTGTGCTGGGTTTTTTTTTTTTTTTTTTTAACTCTGAGCATTAACCATTACTGGAACAAACACTTTTAAGAAGGTATTTATAGTAAGGACCACTGAGTAGCCCCTGACGCAGCCCTGCTGGGCAAAAAACGGCCTGTATCGGGCAGTATACTCTATATACTATTTTATTAATAAAGTTTGTTTACGTTTACTACTGATCTGCTTCATTGTTTTCCACTTTGGAGTTTGTGGATCGTTTGCCTTGCTGTTTCCTTGGACCCATCTTGTTGGACAGACTGGATGGACCATTGGGATTCTGCCAGGTATTTTGACCTGAATTAGTCACTGCTAGAAGCAGGATACTGGGCTAGATGGACCATTGGTCTGAGCCAGTATGGCTATTCTTATGTTCTTATGTTCTTTATCAGCTATCATTTACTGTATCTATAATTTGCTATCACAAGAATTTACCTAATTGCATATAAAAATAAAACAAACAAAAACTATATATACTGACTTTATTGAATTCTTCTCATTATAATTCACAATGTGCCATAGGTCTTTTCATCGGTAAAGCAAAAGCTGAATGATCTTTATATGATGATTAGTAATTTCCTTTGACTTTCAGCAGTATTCAGACAAATGATAAGTATTGTTTTGCTTCTAACAATATTTTCAAAATTAATGAAAAACATCATGTTGGATAGAAAAATAAATGAATTATAGAAGTGCTCATTAAATTTAATTTGATTTGGCCAGCTTTGAAAATATAAATGACATTTGAATTCTATTTATTAAATTAATGTGTCTATCCTAATCGTTTCTCACTTGAATATATGACAGTCCTGTCAAGGTAGTTTCCTTTGGCTGCATAGTGGATCTGCTATGAATTTATGATCAAAAATGTATAATTTCTTATGCAGTAAGAGACCTATGCTAGTATTTAAGGCTATCTGTAAAGAGGAAGTAATGTTACAGGGTATTCCATTTATTCATGTACTCACCCAGCTATTTAATTACCAGCACATGACACGAGGGTGCCAACTTTATAGGACTATGCGGAGGGTAATTCTTTAACACTGAGCCTTCAAAGAGGAACCCAGAGGGCTCCTGATTAGCGCCTATTCTTTAAAGAAAAATAGATGACATGCCTATAACTTAACACAAGACCATCTCTACTTCAGGAAGCAAGTGAAAGCTTGGTTCTTCAACCAGGCCTTTAATGGAAGAAGTAACTGACTTTTTAGCAGTGGTGTAGCCACAGATGGGCCTGGGTGGGCCGGGGCCCATCCATTTAGGGCTCAGGCCCACCCAACAGCAGCACATATTTAGTGCTAACTAGTGGGGACCCCAAGCTTCGCCAGCTGAAGACTCCCCCTGATGGTGCTGAAAACACTGTTTTCCGCTTCAGCAGTCTAAGCTTCCTAAGCTGCTGATACTGGCCTCATCGCATTGGGGGGGGGGGGGGGGGGGGGGGAAGAACACTTGGTGCCCACCCACTTCTTGACTAGGCCCACCCAAAATCTGCTGTCTGGCTATGCCCCTGCTTCTTAGTCTCACACACATACATGCAAGGAGTGAAACAGGCTGTACATAGTGCAGCAGTACATGTTTATCCACTCCTACCCTAGCTGAGATAACATTTAATCATCTCTCTGACTTCATGTGCAACTTTCCTTAAGTTAGTAACCTTATTTTCTAACTCCTCTTATTCTCTTACCTATCTATCTGTTCCATCTTTGCTTATACTCTACACTGTCTATTAAAATGTTCTATTAGGTACTGTTGACATTGTAAGTAGTGTACTATGCCATACTTTGTATTGCTATTTGAATATTTTTACAGCTGTAATTGTCTATTGCTTATGTTCAGTGTATTCTTACTGTACACTGCCTTGAGTGACTTCTTTCAAAAAGGCAGTAAATCCTAGCAAATAAAAAATGAATACATACAAAATATATCTTATACTATTTTGTAAGTTTTATTTATTTATTAATTAGGATTTATGTACCGCCTTTTTGAAGGAATTCACTCAAGGCGGTGTACAATAAGAATAAATCACATGCGCAATAGGCAATTACAGCTGTAAAAATATTAAAAAGCAATACGAAGTATGGCATAGTACACTACTTACAATGTCAACAAAATATATAATAGAACATTTTAATTGACAGTGTAATACAATTGTATACAAGTTATATATTGTATACAAGTTATACAATGCTCTACCTTCATGATGCCTGTTGAATAAGGGTATGATAGGTATGAGTGATCCATGGTTGCTGCTGACTGTACTGCATCTGGGTTCAAAATGGCAGCCAAGACTCATAGCGGTAGTCTTCTATTATTACCTCTAAGGTTCAGGACTACAACTAAGAGTCTCAGTTGTCATTTTGAACTGGTGGCAGGAGGGTCAACAATAACCATGGAATGCTCTTGCCTGCCTTACCCTTATTTAACAGGCACCATGAAGGTATGACCTGGGAGGGAAGCCTAAATTGGTGTGGTGGGGATTCTCGGGAATGGGCATGTTCTTTAGCATGTGTCTGGGAATGGATGCTCATGGGAGGCTCTTTGGGAGGGAGGTTCCTTCCAGGAGGGGGGAGGGAGTTGCTGCTGTCCACTGCTCCTGATAGCCATTGCTGCACTGTACTGTATATAACTTTTATTTTGTATGCTAACAATTGCCTGAGAGGCCTGCTCTAAACACCTGCTCTTTATTTTATGTTTTACATTTTTACCAACACAAAGGGAAAAAAGCACATTACATTAAAGACAATATAAATATTACCAAGAAAGGAAGACAACCAAATTATATCATATCACGGAAAGCTGAACTTAAAGTGCAAACAAGAAATTAAAAGTAAACACTTTCCCCCAGATTCTATATAGCACGCCTAAATATTGGTGCCAAAATCGGTGTGCTTAACAAGAACAAGCAGTAATGAGCACTAATTGGATGTATCACAATTTATGCATGGAAATCGCTAAGCGTATTCTATAAAGAACTGTGCCTAAATTGTAAAGCGCACAGTTCAAACTAAACATGCATAGTTTAAAAAGTACGTGTTTATGGGCATTTCATGGGTGTTCCAAAAGTTCTGCACTTAATTACAGAATATGGATCAGTCTGCCGAAATCTACACGTGCGGATTTACACCAAGTTTTTATTTGCGTAAATGGGCATGCATAGATTTAGGCGCTATGGAATCGACTAAGTGTATTCTATAAACCACACCTAACTCTTATAGAATACGCTTAGTTCCATGCAGATTTTTTAGGTACCATATATAGAATCTGGCCTTTTATGCCTCATTGCAGTGAGTCTTGCTCACTGCCTTACTCCTTTGCTTGCTTTCCTCTTTATCATAGGAAAGCACAGTTGGCCCAGTGAACACATTTCTGCAGCAAACTACAGATTCAAGGAGATCTGGGCTAATCCCATCTGAGAGGCCAAGGGAGGTTGATGCAGCCACAGACTTAGGCATAACATCTCGTTGAGCTTGGAAATGAGAACACCCGTGATGCAGCCACTGTTGTCAGCATTTCTGTTTCCTCTTCCAACCAGATCCATTCCAAAGTGGTAGGAGCTCTGGTGGATGGAGGTGTTAACATAAGACCAGGAGCTAAGAGCCTAAAGAATTCACACAGAACTAAACATATTCTATAAGATTTAGGCACAGTTTATAGAATTATGCTTAGTAGATACTGTAGTGCCTAAATCTACGCATGCCCATTTAAACCAATAAAAACCTGGTGTAAACCCTGTGCATAGATTTTGGCACACTAACCCATATTCTGTAATTATGCGTGGAACTTTCAGAATGCTCCTGAAATGCCAATAAACATGCTCCTTTTAAACTATGCATGCTTAGTTTGAACTGTGCGCTTTACAATTTAGGCGTATTTCTTTATAGAATACGCTTAATGATTTATGTGCATAAATTGTGATAATGCCAATTAGTGCCCATTACTGCATGTTAAGTGCTTATTATCTTGTTAAGCTTGTTAAATTTGCATTCATTATTATAGAATCTGCTCTGATTTTGGTGCCAATCTCTAGGCGGACTACATAGAACTTACGGCTATGCGCCTAATTAAGGCATTGGGAGTTATGCTAAGTAAAACATGGCATAAATAAAAGGTGTGGAAATTTAAGCCTATTCCATAAAATATAGGCATACTTTAGAGAATAAGCCTCGGTGTATTTTTCCTGCGTGGAATTTTCAGGCGCCATATATAGAATCTAACCATTTATGTTACCAGCAATGCATGCATTTTTTTAACAAAGTTCCCATTTTATGCTATGAGACCTAGTTACAAATAACTGGGATAAACAGTAACTTGGAGGGGGCATAATCGACCTGGGCACCCATCTCTAAGGACGTCCCGGTGAAAGGGCGGGGCATCCCGTATTATTGAAACAAGATCAGCGTCCATCTTTCATTTTGATAATACGGTTGGGGACGCCCAAATCTTAACATTTAGGTTGACCTTAGAGATGGGCAACCTCGGTTTTCACCGATAATGGAAACTGAGGACGCCCATCTGAGAAACAACCAAATCCAAGGCATTTGGTCGTGGGAGGAACCAGCATTCATAGTGCACTGGTCCCCCTCACATGCCAGGACACCAACCGGGCACCCGAGGGGGCACTGCAGTGGACATCACAAATTGCTTCCAGCTGCATAGCTCCCTTACCTTGTGTGCTGAGCCCCCCAAAACCCACTACCCACAACTGTACACCACTTCCATAGCCCTTAGGGATGAAGGGGGGCACCTACATGTGGGTACAGTGGGTTTCGGAGGGCTCCCATTTTACCACCACAGGTGTAACAGGTAGAGGGGGTGGGCCTGGGTCCGCCTATCTGAGGTGCCCTGCACCCACTAAAAACTTCTCCAGGGACCTGCATACTGCTGTGATGGAGCTGAGTATGACATTTGAGGCTGGCATAGAGGCTGGTAAAAAATGTTTTTTAATTTTTTGGGGGGTGGGAGGGGGTTGGTGACCACTGGGGGAGTAAGGGTAGGTAATCTCCGATTCCCTATCGTGGTCATCTGGTCAGTTCAGGCACCTTTTCGAGGCTTGGTCGTGAAAAAAAAAGGGACCAAGTAAAGTAGGCCAAATGCTCGTCAGGAACGCCCTTTTTTTTTCCATTATCGGCTGAGGACGCCCATCTCTTAACCACGCCCCATCCCGCCTTCGCTACGCTGCCGATACGCCCCCTTGAACTTTGGTCATCCCTGCGATGGAAAGCAGTTGAGGACGCCCAAAATCGACTTTCGATTATGCCGATTTGGCCGACCTTAGGACGCCCATCACCTGATTTGTGTCAGAAGATGGGCGCCCTTCTTCGAAAATAAGCAGGATAGTAACATAGTAGATGACGGCAGAGAACGAATTGTACGGTCCATCCAGTCTGCCCAACAAGATAAACTCATATGTGCTACTTTATGTGTATCTAAAATAAAAGTGGGAGGACAACCAAGGATGCCAAAGACTGAGAAGATGTATAATAATAAAGATGTTTATTGAAGTATGGAGACGCGACACAACGTTGTGTTTCGGCCTTAGGCCTGCATCAGGAGTCTATAATAAAATTAATACATAAATGATAAAAAAAGAAAATAAATTGCAATGCACAAATAAATTACATTGAAATACATGATGGATTATATATGAAATTTTTATATGTGTATGTGAAGTATACCTATATGTGAACTTAATTTGAGAACATGTATTAAGCATGATAAACACAATATATAAACTGAGTGTATGCGATAACTCTTACATTTTTAGAAATAACAACATAGTGAAACACATAGTAAATACTTGGTGTGCATATACAGTATAAAGGGTTTAAAATTGGATAAAATATATTTGTAGCTTACTTTAGAATGAAAATGTAAACCAAATTTAGTTGATGAATAAAAAACAAATACATTTAAAAATGCAGTCCATATATAGACACATTTAATTAAACTCAATTTGAATACAGGTATAAAGTATAACAAATAAATATTTAAAAATAAAATAATATGCAAACTGAATGTCACATACATTTAAAAATGAAAGTAGCAAAGAACATATTTTTTAAAAAAACTAACTGAAAAACATAATTAAAATCATATTAAAACACATCGATGGTGTGCATAAACAAAATGAGTTTTGGATTAAATGAAATTAATTCTTGTAGCTGAATTTTGAATAAAAGTAAATATATTTAAAGATATGAATCGTGTTTGGTTATTTGAATGAGGACAAATACATTTAAAAATACAGATTGTATAAAACACATTTAAAAATAGTCTTTGTATAGATATAAATGGCAAACTTAATGGCTGTACATGAGGCAGAATAGGAAATTATTTGATAAAAGAGGTATTGTTAAATGTGTAAATGTGAAGACACTGACCTTATTTCACAGAAAGCCTTCTGGGCAATGATGACATAAATTCTTCTGGAAAGGATAGTCTAGTTAAAGAATAAGGTGAATGAATTGGCTTAAAATGAATAAAATGTATATGAAAAAATGAAATATGTCATTTACTATAAGGTATATGTAATAAGAAATCATTTATTTAAAAGTGTCTCACAAATAATTAGTCCCAGTTATGGTGTATCAAAGTTTACCATGTTTCAAAGGGAGTTTATATTTATTTAAATATTTAAAAAAGGTTGATAATCAGATTGGCTTAGCATTTCCGTTTTACATTTTATTTTATTTCATTTCATTTTATTTTATTTTATTTTATTCTCCTCATCCACAAGTATATTAAAAATCTGTCATCACACATCTTTAAGTCACGGTGAGTTTTTGTTTCCTCACCGTCATACTGCTGCTAGCTTATGAGCTATGACGAGTTTTTAGTTTCCTTACCATACAGCATTGTTATCGTGGACCTAGCATTTTCATTTTACATTTTATTTTATTCTCCTCTTCCACACGTATATTAAGAATCTGAATTTCTTTTTCGACTTTTACTAATTAAAAAAATGTTTTTCAGTTTGTTTTCTAACATGTCACTTCCCCTGTATCGGTGTTTTTTCACATTTTGTTTGGCACCCTTTCTCTTTTATAATCATTTGTGGTCCACGCAACATACTTTTGCTATTTTAAGCATTTTGCAGCGATCGTACAGTCTGAGACAAACGTGCACGCTATATTCCACAGTGGTCTTTTTGAATTTAAAGTTCAACATATTTAAAAAAATCTCTAAAGGGTACAAATAAGATAAATTGAAACAACTAAAACAAAAGTCACTGCATCTCAAAAAAGATATGATGGAATTAGAAAAGGTATAGAGAAGGGCGACGGAAATGATAAAGGGGATGGAATGACTTCCTTATGAGGAAATGCTAAAGCGACTAGGGCTCTTCAGCTTGGAGAAAAGACGGCTGTGGGGAGATATGATAAAGGTGGGGAGATATGATAAAGGTCTATAAAATAATGAGTGGAATGGACCAGGTAGACGTGAATCCATTGTTTACTCTTTCCAAAAATACTAGGACTAAGGGGCACACAAAGAAAGATTCACAGTAGTAAATTTAAAATGAATCGGAGAATATATTTCTTCACTCATCGTGTAATTAAACTCTGGAATTGCCAGAGAATGTAGTAAAAGCAGTTAGCTTAGTGGGGTTTAAAAAAGGTTTGGATAGCTTCCTAAAAGAAAAGTCCATAAGCCATTGTTAAAATGGACTTGGGAAAAACCTACTGCTTAGTTCTAGGATAGGCAACATAAAATGAATTGTACTGTTTTGGGATCTTGCCAGGGACTTGTGACCTAGATTGCAGACTCACTTTTTTGGGAATTAGGATGTAGTAAAAGCAAATATAATGAGGACCTTTTACTAAAGTGTGGTAAGTGTTTGCACTTACCTTGCTTTAGGTTCAAAATCAGGTACACAGTAAGTGCAAGGACTGTGTGATTCATTCAGGAGCATGCTCAGTATCTGCCTACATTTACCACAAAGGGGATACACAACACAAGGGTACCGTGTTATGTGCAATGGCAGACAGTGTAGAAGTACTCATGCTATCTACCACAGCATGTACTGCACTTCAACCCACACTGATAAAGAACAGCCATGGTGCTGTATCTGTCACGTCTGTGGCCGTGACCACCCTAATTCTTACCCTCTTTCTGGGAGTCAGTGGCTGTGCTGGCTTCTGCTTGTCTCTGTGTCTGTCTCTGTCTTAGTTTCTCTGTGGCTCTGTGTGCTGATTGCCTTGCTGGACCTCACCTATGTGGGCTATGCCTCTTCCAAGATGGCTGCCGACTCCTCTATGCCAGTATCCAAGATGGCTCCCGCTGTTCCTTCCTGTGGGCTGACTTCTCTGTGTGTCAAGCCTCTGTTTGGAGGCAAGGAGATTGCTGCAGCTGTGCCTCTGGTGTTGAAAGGCTTTATTAATCACTTAGAGCCTGCAGCCCTAACCTTTGCATTTCATCTAAGGGCCCTGGTATGTAGAGTGCTCTGTACACTGCTACATTGTTTGCTCTGTGTGAGTTTCTATGTTTGACTTGTTAGCTTGGGCACAGCTTGGCTTGTTAGCCTGTGTACAGCTTTACTAGTTCTTCTGAGATTGCTCTGTGTATGTTTCTAGCGTATGACTTGTTAGCTTGGGCACAGCTTGGCTTGTTAGCCTGTGTACAGCTTTAGTAGTTCTCCTGAGTTTGCTCTGTGCATGTTTCTAGTATATGACCTGTTAGCTTAGGCATAGCTTTTCTGTTAGCTTGTGTACAGTCTCCTGGTCTTCTCGTGTTTAGCCTTCTGGTTTTTCCCGTGTGTGTTTTCTTTTGCTTCTGGGGCTTCTGCCCTTGTTCTGTCTGTTGCCAGTACCCTGTGATACTGGAGCTGCTGCCATAGTTTTGCTCCTTGTCCTGACCTTTGCTTTGAACCTGACTACAGCTTTGCTAGCCGCCTGCCCAGAGACTTTGTTTTGACCCTGACTACTGCTTTGCTAGCCGCCTGCCCAGAGACTTTAATTGGACCCTGACTGCTGCTTTGCTAGCCGCCTGCCCAGTGACTGTGTTTTGAACCTGACTACTGCTTTGCTAGCCGCCTGCCCAGAGACTTTGCTTTGACCCTGACTTCTGCTTTGCCATCCGCCCGCCCTGAGACTTGCTTTGAACCTGCCTACTGCTGGAACCCGGACATTCCCTGCCTGTCTGCCTTGCTTTCGCCTAGGTGCTGGGGGGCACTGCTGTATCCTGATTCCTGCTGTTCCTGCTTGCAAGTTCCAGTTCCGGTTTTTCCTGTAAGCCCTGCTGGCTGCCCGAACCTGAGGGCTTAACCCTCGGGGAAAGGTGGCTAAGCGTAGGTGAAGCCTAGGTCCTGTGTGTTCCAGTCCAGCGGGTTCCGGTCCTGTTGTTCCAGTCCAGTGGGTCCACTCCGGTGTGTTCCAGTCCAGCGGGCTCCACTCCAGTGCGCACCCGTCTGGTACGTTCCAGTCCTGGGTATTCCTGTGTAGAACTCCAGTCCGGGGTTCCGGTCCAGTCTTGTCTCGTCTCTACCTTGAAGGTGATCTTGCCTGCCACTGCTGCTCCACGGTAGTGGCCCAAGGACTCACGAACCCAGTGCTCCCGGGGAAGAAGCCTGACAGTATGCCAAGGTCCCCGAGAACGCGACAGTATCCATCAATACAACTACCCCTTGACACACCCCTAGCCTTCCAATTTCCCACAACTTACCCCCACCTTCTGATCTCCCCTGAAAGTGATATAACCTATCCTTATCTGATCTTCCTCCCCGCCCACAAGTTCTGTCCCCTGAAAACAAGCCTCATGTACATGAGCTTAATGCTTTCCCCACCGCCCTTCCCTGGGACTGGTGGTGGTCCAGTGATCCATGCCAATAGCAGTCCCCCCTTCATTCCTTCCCGGGACTGTGATGGGATCCAAAATAATGCTTATGCTACCTAGAAGTAGTCTCACGGTACTACAATAAGAGCATCCTTCTATACTGTAAGAAGAAAACTTTATATGGAAGTATCCTTCCATATAAAGAGAGACAGCCCTACATCGAAGGACATCCCCTAGTGGTAGTACCACAACACTACTGCTAAAGGACATGGCACCATTTTGGATCCTGGAGTAGTCTTGGGTGGGAAAAAAAGGAGAAATGTTTCCACCAAGGGCTACTGGACCACCATTGTATCCCTTGGGTATTTCCCTGGGGGGTCATGGGTGGAAAGATGGTTGGGATCTGTTCAAAGGGACTTGTTTTTGTGGGTGGAATTTGTGGATGGGGAAAGGGATCAGATGGGGGGGTGAATTGTGTCACTTTCAGGGGGAATAAGAAATGGGGGAATGAATTAGGGGATTGGAAAATGAATGATAGTTTGGAGTCTGCGCTGCCAAAGCTGTACTCATTAAGCAGCTGGCTATAGGACTGCCAATAGCATGGCTGCATTTAACACCACTTCTTGAATTGGCGTTAAGTGAAGCCACGTTAATTGACAGTCATAACAACTAGTGCACAATATTGATCTGTGCTCTAGTTATCACCTCTGGCCACTCCCCCCGCTCTGCCCCTAATATACTTTAACCACTTTAAGAAGCAAATACATGGTTTAAACTACACTGGCTGTTTTAACTCATTAGCCATTAGCGCAGATCTGAACTAACACTTAATAAGACTGTCATTGCTGCATAACGCAGCTTAGTAAAAGGTCTCCAATGTCTAGAAAAAGGAATTAGTATGCCCTAAATTTGAAATATCAGGCTGATTATAATAAAAATACACTAAAAATCTGTATTAAAACTTTTACCAGAATTATATTCTTCTATAATAAGGGGTCCATTTATTAAGTTGCACTAATGGACATAGTGCATGCTAAATGCCACACAGTATGGCACTTAACACACACATCCATTAGTGTGCCTTAGTAACAAGACCACTAAGTTTTTAATTTATTTCTGATGTAATTTTTTAATTTACTTCTGATGTAAATGAGGACAGTAATTTTTTTTTTTACAGTGTTAAAAGAAAACACTGAGAAAAGACCTTCAGGAGGTAGATGATGATGAAGACCAAGATAGAGGGAGAGGCACTGAGGGATGGAAGGAGGAAAAGGGATAAAGAGAATAGGGTGATGGGAGAAGAAAAATATCAGGAAGAGGGTAAGAAAGATAAGGAGGAATCGGGAAAGGGAAGAGAAAATGGCAAGGAGAGATGGGGAGAGCAAAGGGAGAAAGAGGAGTAAAGAGAAGAAAGACAAGGAAAAAGAAGACACGAAAAAAGAGTGAAGGAGGCTGGCGAGAGAAAGGGGAAGGAAAAGAAGAAAGGACAAAAAAAAGAAACTGGGGGACAAGGGAAAAGGAGATGAGTAATGGGTAATAGATGAATATTTCAGCAAAAGATTTCAGTGTAGCTGAATATACACATTATTGATCTATGGCAGAGAAAATGGTGTTCCCAGGGATAGAGGAGTGACTGTATGCAGCATGTCATTTTGCCTCGTTTCTGAAGAGCTCTTGCATGGATCAAAACTAATAATAGCAACTCAATTTGTAAAGGAAGGAACACTGTGTTTGACTTTAAATGGCTTCAATTTATTAATCCTTTGCAGTATTTAAGGCAAAATATTTCCCCATTCCAATTGCAAGCAAAATGGGTTTTGTTTTGTCTTTTCTTGAAGACATAAAAAACATGCTTGTTACTCAATTTACTCAGCCAACTAAGAGCTGCTCAGTTGGATAGAACCCAGCAGTGTATTATTGCTCTACACTGAAGGACAAAAAGTTTGCATATCACAGTAGGTTTCTTTCATATTACTCAGTATCCATAAGTCAATATGACTTCACCAACAGGGGAGAGCGGCATGAAATAGCTTGCAGCTGAAACCATCTACAACAGTAGCAATGTTTTTTCTTTTTCATTTCTATACAAAATAAAAATGTCTCAAAGTAACAAAATGTGTTCTTAAGAGCTGTTGTCCACTGAGAGATCCAATCGCCTTAGCCACTAAGGTCATCTACTGGAGTCTCTGGGGAATGGTCTAATGCAGTATTAAAATCTGGAAAACCCTCAAGAAAGGTCTGTGAAGGGGAGTGTCAGCAGAGGTGGTTCTCTGAATGCTTCCTGAAATAATTCTCTAAACAGTGGAACAAATAGCTCTGGGGCCCTTTTACTAAGCCACATAGGTGCCCACGTTCACCCAATGCGTGCCAAATTGGAGTTACCGCCCAGTTACCACGTGGCCCTTGTGATAATTTCAATTTTGGTGCATATCCGCTACGCGCATCTGAAAAATATTTGTTTTCTGGCACGTGGCAGCTATGCGTATCAAGTGGCATTTGACGCGTGTAGACCATTACCGCCTGGTTACCGAGTGAGACCTTACTGCTAGGTCAGTGGCTTGCGGTAAGGTATCAGGCCCAAAATGGACACGAGGCAATTTTCATTTTGCCACACATCCATTTTCGGCAAAAAAAGGCATTTTTTTATAGATGCGCTAAAAAATAATTCTGTGCACGCCCAGAACACACGTCTACACTACTGCAGGCCGTTTTTCAACACACCTTGGTAAAAGCACTCCTCTGTCTCTCATGGTGGGGGTGGGGGAGAAAAGATGCCAAGATGATAGGGGGGAGGGCAGAGAAGAAGAGATGCCAGGACCTGCAGGAAAAGAAGGAAGAGAGAGAGAGGTGCTGGACCTGCAAAGGAAAGACAGAAAAGGAGGGAAGAGAGAATACTTGGGGGACATAGGGAGGGAAGAGAGAGGGAGAAATGCTGTCCTGGGGAGAGGGGAGACAGGAGGGAAGGAAGACAGAGAGATATGCTGGCACGTGGGAGGAGGGATAGGGACACAGAAACATTATGTTGTACAGGGCTAGAATAGGGACACAGAGGTGGGAGATGTTCAATATGGCAGGAAGATAGGGGCAAGGACACAGAGGGGCCCTTTTACTAAGCCATGTAAGGCTCTACGCTCGCCCAACGTGCGCCAAAATAGAGTTACCTCCTGGCTATCATGTGGCTCTTGCAGTAATTTCATTTTTCGATACGCATGGCTGAAAAAGAATTTTTATTTTCAGACACCCATATTGGACGCGCGCCAAGTGGCATTTGGCATGCGTAGGTTATTACCACCCAGTTACCATGTGAGACTTTACCGCTAGGTCAATGGATGGCGGTAAGATTGCAGGCCCAAAACACGCGTCTACACTACCGCAGGCCATTTTTCAGTGCACAGAGAGTAGATAGATGCTGGACATGGAGAGAAAAGACATGCCAAATGGACAAGGAGACTCTGGAAATACAGTTGAGAAGAAAGAGGAAAGCAGAAAACAGACTGAAACCAACACAATAAGAAAAATAAAATGTTCAAAGGCACATAAAAATGTTCTATTTATTGATTATAATATGTCAATTTTTGGAATATACATGTGCCAGAACTAGTTTTAGACATGGCTGGGGCCTGTGAAAAGAACCTCACTCTTTGGCCTTCGATCTCCAGCATAGTGGTGATAAATCTCCAGTTTTAGGAAGGGCCACCCTTAGCATCTCTGAGGCATTCACACTATCTCTTCTGGTGTTGTGCTTCTGTTCATAAGCTCAGTCCCCCAACTCTACTCGCCATCAAGCAAATTGTTTGCATTTGCTTTTGCTACCAGCTTTCTCAGCCTGCAGCATCAGCTCCCTCATACATTTCTCTAACCTCCTACACCTTTATAAATTCACTTCTCCAACTCCCGCCCCCCCCCCCCCCCCCCCCCCCCGGATTCCTTCTAAGACTCCTGCATAGCTCAGTCTTCTCCTTCTTGTGACTACAGCAGTCTTCCCATTGGACATTGGATGCATTCTACCACAGTCAAAAAGCAAAAACAGTCACGGTGCAATACATTTAAATGCAATTCAACCCAACAAACACAGCTTCTCTCTCACATGCTGCCTTTCATAGCTCAGCAGTTAAAGAAGAGTGGTTATCCCCTTTGTTTTTGCTGTTTTTTTTTAAATTTAAGTTGGTTTTAATTTGTTTCTATAGTTTTAGTAGCATACTTATTAATAAATATTTTTAAGATCAAAGTTGTTTTTTTTTAATTAAAATTACATTTTTCCCATATGTGGAAGAACAGCTCTGCTTGCATAGCTGAGTTGCTGTTACTTAGGAGTCCTTTTACTAAGGTGCACTCAAAAGTGGTCTGCGCTGGTGTAGGCTCATGTATTGGATGTGTGCTGGTCCATTTCCTGAGCGCGTCTGGAAAAAGGGGATTTTCTTTAATGTGCCGAAAAATGGACATGCGGCAAAATGAAAACCAGCGCACATCAGGGGTGTAGCTACGTGGGGCCACAGATCAGCACAGATTCCATAACAATACGTAATTTAACGAGCTAATGAGCGCTGATAACAGTACTTAACAAGCAATAATGAGCCTGCACAGCTTGCTGCTGACAAAGAGGCCCTCTCTGCCTCGTCGGCAGCTCTTATGCGGTGACTGAGACTCCCGCTGAAGCCCCACCCCCTCCCAACCAACTGCAGGCAGGGCCTCCTGCCGCATCATCCAGACTGTCAGTGGGGAAGCCGGAAGGGAAGGGGCGCTCCGGCCGGGGAGCTGCCGTGCGGCAGCTGCCATGTTATGTGCGGCTGCTCGGCATGCTCCTCGCCGGCCTTCCTATAATGAGCACTAATTGGCACTGATTAGAAGTTAAGCGCACAACTCACTAAGTGTATTCTATAACAAACTGTGCCAAACTTCTAATGCATGCAGTCAATAAGGGGCATGCTTATGGGCAGATAAATTAGTGATTTGTGGGTGTTCTGAAATTTACACACCTAGTTATAGAATATGGCCCAGTGTGCCTAAATATATGCGCTGGGATTTACACCACATTTTTGTTTGTGTAAATAGATGTGTGTAGATTTATGTGCTGAAATATCACCTAAGTGTATTCTATAATAGCATACGTTTAGTAGCCACTGATTTCAGCACCAATTATTCAGGTGCCATATGTAGAATCTCCCCCTAAGTGCATGCTTTCTTTGCATGCCGGGCAAGATGGCTGCATAGTCCAAGCTCGCCACTCACCTCCAGCCTTTTTCATTGAATCATATGATGTTAGAGTGCACATTAGTTTCACCTACTATGCCTTAGAACAACTTGCTCAATGTGTCGCTATGAAGATTCTCCCTTATTACATAGTGGTATAGCACTTCTTTCATCGGGCTTCTCTTTGTTTGTATATGTGCTATTGCCTATCTGAAAAGTGCTACTCCTTAAATAAATAAATCAAATCAAAATGTGAACTTATCTCTGAACGTGTTCTATGACGTACACAGTGTTTTCTCGCTTGTCACGTATCACTTCACTCTCCTCAGCCACTGCCTCTGACCGATTGACTGGCTTCCCCTGAAAATGCCCATGTTTGTGTCTGATGCACACAGAGAAGGGAACATTCGGTTTGATGTTAAATATATTTAAAGTGTCATGTCGAGAGAACAGTTTTACCAAGATTTTGGCAGTACATATTTCTTGAATAAAACTGATTTTAAGGCTTTATGGAAACGGGTGTATCAGTTGATGTTGAGCATATGTTTGGTAGGATGCTTTACCTGAGCGACCTTCCAAATTCCAGCGGCATACCAAGGGCGGGACGGTGGGGGCGGTCTGCCCCGGGTGCACGCTGCTGGTGGGGGTGCAGAGAGCTGCCGCGCCCCGGGGGGAGGTGCTCATCAGCGATCCGCCCCGATTGGCAGCCGACCTAGGATCGTCACTGCCAAATTCTATCCATAACTTTTTCTCCATTATAGCAGAATTTGGCTCTATGTCTGACTTTGCTATCAACTTAAATAAATCTGTCAATATGCTTTTTAACTCACACTCTAGATGACATATTTTACCTTTACCTTATGGCCAGAAATGGACCTCCAATTTTTGATACCTAGGCATAACTGTTTCAAACCACCTAGATTGTTTATATGATTTTAATTATCTGCTGCTATTGTACTCCTTACAACTAAAAGATATTTCAAACACCTGACTAATATTTCTCATGGGTGGGGAGAATTAGTATTTTTAGAAACTTCGAGGGGCATTTTCAAAAGGTCATCCAAGTATGAATTAGGACGCCCTCACGAAGTCATCCAAAATCAGGTAGGTATAATCAAAAAAATAGTATGGACGCCCTTAGACATTCCATTATCGCAGTGTAAAACATCCAAATCAGGGATGCCCAAAGTATAGTAAAAAAGGACGCTCATCTTCCAGAACCACAAAAGGACATCCCCAAGACAAATGTTAGCAATACGGGAAATATAAAGAGAAATTCATGACTGTACAGTACAGTAACAAGAACGTATTTCTCGCAGAACTGCCGAAGGACGTCCATCTTACTAGACCCGCTGAAGAACTGTACTTGCGGAACATGCAGCTATGGGAAATGTAAGGAACATATATGTTTTATTGTATATATATATGAAGAGGTTCGCACACTTGATAATGATTGATATAAGGAAGGCTCCGCAGATATGAATACGTACTCATCCATATAAGGCCCCGCATGTGACAGTCCATGCACGTCATGGACATCAATGCTTGATGGTCGTCCACGCTGGGTCATCTTTTCACATTGAATGTATCAGCAATGGTATATAGTGCTGAGGAGAAAAGGGAAAACAACAGTAAAAGCATTAGATGGATGTTTACTTCATCACAATTGCAATATAATACATCTGGTACAGAAGGGCACAGGCTAGGGGAATTATATAGGCACCTGGCTGTAGCCACCTGCAGGTAATTTAGAATAGGAACTGTAATGAGAATCTCTCTCCCTCACCATGACTTAAGGGCTCAAGGCCGTGGTAAGCACGCACCTGTGGCCACCTAGAAAATGGTTTGCAGGATAGAATTTTAAAATGTTGTTGTTCCATAACTATGGAGGATTGTAGAACTGTGTACATTGAGTGCATATATGCTTCCCCCCCAACTCCCCGCCACCCCTAACAACCTTGAGAATGGGTGGTCACTTCATAAAAGGGGGCTGGGGTTCACCACATAAAGAAGGATGGAACCTGCAAAGGAGCGGTACAGGCCCAATGGGAAGCGGTACAGCAGCTCCAACAGCTGGAGCACAGCATCGAGGGCCTACAGCGTGACCATTCAAGCACACAGTACAGCCCTGATGCAGCAATAAGTGTCGTCTCCTTCAACCACTGCATAGCAAACACCGGCAAATCTGGTGAAAATATAGGTAAGATTTGAATGCAGAGAACATATAGAGAATGGGGAGCCCTCGACCATGAGGGATGCACACATCCATTCTCAGGGCCTCTTCCCCTCCACACCCCCACAGGCAGCCACAACTGAGTGTGTCCAATAGAGAACAAGATATCTGTACAATGAATTGGGTAGAAACAATCATCACTATCAGACTCCAGTGTATTAGAGTCCACTGCTGTCCCTTGCAATCCTGTTGACCAGCTGCAGTGCAAGATGCAAGAAGTGTTTGTTTAGCACCTACATAGCAGAAGGAGAAGAGATGGCTGAGAGGTATGAGCTTACCTTGAACTTGTGGTGCCAGAAATTGCCAAAAGGAACACCAATCTGTTTGCTCCAAGGGGCCAGAGGCTGGCTGCTTCAACAAAGGAGAGAGAATAGGGGTCAGTGAAGGACCACATCAAACAGAGCAAGCAGCTCCTGGAGGGTAGAGGATGGTGAGTCAGAAACTTTTTGAAAGGAAAGATACACAGCCCACACACCAGTTATCTTTTAAGAATTGGCCAAAAGGTGCCCCCCACCAAAAAAAAAAAAAAAAAAAACATTTAAACTGAAAAAAAACAAACAGATGTACAAAAGCATACAGTGGCAAAACAAGGTTTACTATAACTAAAGGTAAAACACTTAAAAATACCACCCCATAATCTAAAGAAAAACCTCTAAAATGCAAGCACAGAGAAAGCCGTTTTAAAGAGGTGCCAATTAAGAGAATGCAAACTTCCAAACCGGAAGAGCAGCTGGGGATGTCCATAGTTCCCACCCATAATGGAAATGAGGACGCCCAAATCAGAAGGAGCAGCTGAGGACGTTTAAGGATTTTGCCCATAATCGGAATTAGGACAACCATCTTGGGGACGCCCATCCCGCTCTTACATGGGCGTCCTTGGGACATCCTTAGGACTTCCTTCTCAGTATTTTCAAACTTGTGCATCCCATTGGCAGAATGGCACCAAAACAGTCACCCACCTGCAAAGGTAATTTCACTGTGTCCTCTGTACTCCTTCCACAGTTCTATGTCTACCTACCTGCCTGTGTGGCTCTCTTGCACATCAGTATCTAAAGCACACTCTACTCCTCGTCTACAGCTCTGTACCATCTACAATGATATCTGTGATTACCTGCTAATTCCATTCTTCATCATCTGTTTCCTGGGTCTTCACATGTGGGGCTATGTATATGAATGCTGGAAAACAAAACTGGGTTATTTTAACCAACACACTTCCACCCCTTTTGCTATGCAGGTGATGACACCAGTCAGACACAGAAGCTGGTCTTAGTGGGCACCAGCCTCAGCATACTGAAGGGCAGATAGAGCAGCAAACCAGGGACACAGACATAGGTAACTTAAAGACTTCTCATAAATTAAAAAAAAAAAAAAAAGGTAACAGGGCACTGAACAACTCTCAACTTTCTCTCCCAACAATGATCTCACCACTTTACAACTCCACAAAATCGCTAATGGGTCTAAAGACGACTTCCCCCTTA
This sequence comes from Microcaecilia unicolor, assembly GCF_901765095.1. NCBI lineage: Eukaryota > Metazoa > Chordata > Amphibia > Gymnophiona > Siphonopidae > Microcaecilia > Microcaecilia unicolor. The sequence goes on from NC_044032.1 coordinate 495,628,629, forward strand.
GCCTGGTCACTTTTATTTCACTTCTAACTAAGGACGCCCATGTTCCCGCCCATGCAAACCCATTTTGCTAGCCGTTATATGTTGGAGGCACCCATCTCGTAACGCCGCCCATAACACGCCCCCTGTGAGGATGACCATAGATGGGCGTCCTCGCACTGAGGACGTCCTTATGGCCCTGTTTTGATTATTGGATTTGGGCGACCTTCTTTCATGGGGACGCCCATGTGCCTTTTGTGTCGCTTTTTGGATGCCCTCCTCTTTCGAAAATGAGCCTGTTTGTATTTCCTAAAATTCCTTTTTTTATTTATTAGCTTGCTGATCTTCATTCCTAGGACTTTCTTGGTGAAATTAAGGCATGCATAATACACTATGAGGTATTTTTAGTAAGGTGCATTAGCGTTTTTAATGCACCTGTAAATTTAAGGCACGTTAAACGCTAATGCGCATATACATTTCTATGGGCGTGTTAGCATTTAACGTGCATAAACCATTTATGTGCGTTAAAAATGCTAATGCCCCATGCTGTTCCCATAATGCCTCTGTACTGCCTGCCTCTATAGTGGCTGTTTTGTCTGATATCCAGTGGCACAGCCCAGTGAAGTGTCGCTAAATATCAGCGGTTAGCCAGCTTCAAGTATTTTAAGCAGGCAGGAGCCTCTCCTGCCTGCTTTAATAGCTTTGAATATTGACCCCATCTGTGTTAACTATTGAGGCATTCCCAGCAGTCGCCTATAAAGTTACACAAAGATTTTTTTTAACCTGTGATGCTATTAGCTATATCTATACAAGTAGCCTTAACTGCACTGCATAATTTGCTGTAATAACAGTTAATACACAGAAAGTTAAAGTATGTTAACTATAAAGTGCAGTCCATGTTTATTCTTCATTCATTCTCTTTGCCATTCCACATTAGCTCTTAACCTACACTTTGCCCTACATTAACTGCTAAAGGTTCTGAGTAAACAGTGCACTGCTTATATTAAATGTTAGCTTACATTAATTGTTATGTTAAAAACTAACACAACTTAGTAAATAGAATCTCAAAAATAAGCGAGGTGAAGTGCCCCCCCCCCCCCCCCCGGTGCACGGAGCAGACATTAACATGGTGCCGTGCACCGATGGGCCGCATGCCCTAAGCAGCGGGGAGCGAGCGAGGGGGAGAGGTCAGGACCCCGCCTCGCAGGTGCTCCCCGCTGTGAGGGGCTGGCATAAAGGGGGGTTTAAAACCCTGGGCTGAGCTCGGACGGCCTCTTTGGCATCCAAGCACCAGCCACTACCCGGCTCCCCCTCCCCAAGTGAATATGAATTTGTACTGTTTTAAAATTGTCGCAGCTTTGGCGGGGTACCCAAGCCTGATGGTGTAAGCTAGACAGCTGGGATAGTTGCGCTTACAGTTGAGATCCCTTGCTGCACGGCGGGGAGCTCGGTTTACGATTGGTCAGTCTTGCTGTGACGGCGGACTGGGTTGGTTACTAAGCCGCGAGCTGATTGGCTTGGGTATACCTGGGGGTTTATGTTTATAAAGTTGTTTGGATTTAAAATAAAGCTGTGGCCAAGTTTTGCCATGTTTAAGAAATTACCATGTCTCTCGAGTGATTATTATGCATTGTAACTAATACCCCAGGCCCAAGGGTCTCGGTTGCCTATGTTAAAAGAGACTTCTCCAATCTGGTTATCTGAGTTTTTTCTGATACCTCTCTCTCAGGACCCATGTATAATAGCACCCTGCTATTTTTCCCCTAAAGGCAACAGGCAAAGAAAACTTACATATCTCAGCACAAAGCTTTGGTTCACAATCCACACTGAATATTTCCTACTGGAGGTGTGTCCATCAAATAAAAGCTACACTGATTCCTGCTATGTTACTCACTTGTTTTCTACCCTCCGTAGAGTCTGGCTACATAATGGGGAAAACAAAAGGGGTAAAAAGGGAGGCTAGAGGAAAACTTGTCAGAGCACGCAGTTCTAGTCTGCAAGTATCATCTCGTTAAAAAAAGAATAATGCATTGGGAAAGTAACTGTGAATGTTAAATGTCTTCTATGTTAATCTGATTTCTGGTTCCTGCTGTTTGAACTTGTACTTGCTGAAGCAGCCTCTCTTGTCACTCATTGACACTCTGAGAACAGACTCACACAGTGTAATGTAATGAAAATCAGATACAACAGCAGGGTGGGAACAATGTAAGCTCTTGAAAGAAAAGGAGAGATAATGGAGAAAGAAATGGAAATATGGTGACAGAGAAAAGTTTTGAATGTTTTGAAAATGTACAGTGGGTCAAGGAAGGATGAAGAGCAATGTGAAGAGGGAATCAGGAAGTCGTGATCACTTCTGAAACACTTTCCAAAGTAATTGCTTAGCTTTCGGAAAGAATTGTTAAAAGGATCATCTATGAGGGTTAAAATGAGACAGGAGAGAAAATAAATTGCATGAGAAAAGGCAAAAAGTAAATGATTATAAAGTCTTGAGATAAGAGTTAGAATTAGCTTATTTGGGAGAAGTTAGGACAGGATTTCAGAGTATTCCTAAGGAAAGTAGATTTCACTGATGCTATAGCATGATATGAGTTTAATTGTCAGAGCTATTGATTTTGCTGCTGGAGTCAGATATATATATACAGCTGCAAAGACTTATTGGAACAGTATCAGATAAATTGGTCTGACCATCACCCTCCCTTAACAAAGGCTAGCCAGGTGGATACTTACAATCAATCAACATATCTCCAAAGAACAAAAATCTGAATATTGACAGCAATCACAGAGACTGGACTTAACAACAGATAGTGAAACTTCACCAAATCTGACAAAAGAAAGCCTATCTACTCTCAGACAAAGACTCTTTTAATCCTGTCAGATGCCTTCCGGATGTATATCACAGCAGATGTCCAGACAAAAACTCTTATGATGTAATTAAAACATGTGACCATGCTTCATCTCAAAACTAGATGAAACTAGTTTTAAGCTATCCCCGAGTTTTCATTGGATCGAGTGCACCCCACCTGACTTCAGTCTATGGTCCAATAAGAAATTATAAAAAGCCTGGAACGTTTTCAGTTTGCTCTATTCTCTCTGGCCCTGCTCTCTTTATCCTCTCTGCTGCTTCATGATCTGCACCTCCATGGACCTTGCTGGACTTCACACACATCCAAGGTAAGACTCTCTCCAGACTCCAGCAACAACCCTGCAACAAAAAAAGGACTTCTTTTCCAGCAAGCCAACCAGCAGCCTCCATCATCAAAGTGAGTTATTAATCCAGCCTAATTTATAATTCAAACTATCTAATCTTGAAGCACATTTCCCTTGTGAAAGATTCCTAAAAACTGCCTCTTTTAACATGATTACATTACCTGTATTGTAAATAAACATTTTAAAGTTAAATATATGGGGTTTTTTTTATGTTTTGAGCACATGTCCTTAAACCTTACAGTGCAGGTTAATGTAATTCAACAAATATATTAGTTCATTCCCCTTTTCTTACATCTTCTTCTTCTTCTTCTTTTTATTATTATTATTACATTTATTATAATGCAAAAAGTTCTAAAATTATATACAAAGCCCTAAAATGGAAGTAAATGCTCAGATGAATGAACAATAATATAGTTATTGATACTATGGATCAATTTGTATAAGACATCTAGGGCCCTTTTACTAAGCCCGACTATAGGCATGCACACTTTTTAGCATGTGATAAAATATAGCATATGCTAACGCAGGGAACACCCAAAGCTGGGTGTCTCTATCAGTAGTACACACCAAATTTTAGCATGTTTTACTGATAGAGACACCCAGTGTACACTATTAATGCCATTACCTTCCATAATGAAAATGATTTAAAAAAACAACAACAATATAACAAAACAAAACAAACCCTGAAAATGATACATGAAACTAAACAGAGTGAAAATGTTTGTTTTGCACACCTTTAGAAGTCACTTCTCAAGGTGGGCATGGCTACCGTGAGGTACTTTAAGAACACCTGGGGGGGGGGTGTCTAACAAGAATCTGAAAGGGGGGAGGAGGAGGAGACTCTGTACTGGAAGTTGTGGATTGAATGGTAAATCCAAGGTACTTCTTATAGGAAGGATGGATTGAAAAGTATGTACAGTACACTCCATTTAAGTGCACGTCGGATAAGCGCGTACTCTGTTTAACTGCATGCCGTACTTCGGTCCCGTTTTTGGTGCCATCAATTTCTATGGGGACAAACTTCAGTTTAACACACCACTGATAAGTGCAAGATTCGCTTATATGCATGGTTTAAGACCGCTCTTCTGCAGGAAAGACTCCGCATAAACGCACACACGGAATATGGAAGCCGATTGGCACGTGACAAAGGGGTGGTAAATTTGAAATCTCATTGGTTAACTGCCACAGGCAGAATAAGTGAAAGAAAGTTGTTAGAGTGTACACTGGAGTCGTCGTCGAGCAACTGTAAGACATTAACACTGGCTGAACGAATAGAAGTTCTTAAAAAATTAGAAAACAAACAAAGTCAAGCATCTATTGCTAAAGAATATGGTGTCAATCCCAGTCAAATTTCACGTATCTTGAAGCAGAAAGATCAGCTTCTGGAAGACTGGCAACACAATACAAATCCACACAGGAAACGAAAACGTGCAGGAAAAGCTGAGGATGTAGAAGATGCTCTTCTTTGGTGGTTTTCTCAAGTCAGGAGCAGAGACAGTTTCCTGTCAGTGGTCCACTGCTAATGGAGAAAGCTAATCAGCTAGCTGAAAGTCTTGGACTAACTGAATTCAAGGCCTCTGTTAGATGGTTGGAAAGATGGAAGCAGAGGAACAACATAAAATTCAAGAAACAGCATGGTGAAAAACAAGACGCTGATGACTTTGGTGCTGAAAATTGGGTTGTTTCAGTTCTTCCTACCATCTTGAATGAGTTTGCACTTCATGACATTTTCAATGCTGATGAAAACGGTCTCTACTGGCAAGCGATTCCTGATGGACCACTTGCATTCAAACAAGCCAAAACTACAGGAAGTAAAATGTCGAAGGACCGACTGACGATCCTCTTTTGCTACAATATGGATGGGAGTGAGAAGTTGGAACCACTCATCATTGGAAAGAGCAAACAGCCCCGTTGCTTCAAGAATGTTAAACGACTTCCTGTGTCATACGAGGCTAACGCAAATTCATGGATGACTGGGGAAATTTGGAAGCAGTGACTAAAGAAGTTAGACACTAGAATGCGGGCACAAAATCGTCAGATTTTGTTGCTTTGTGATAATTGTGCTGCACACAGTGATGTCAGGCTGTCTAACGTCAAGGTGGTCTTCTTGAAGACTGGCAAATCATTACAAATCCACACAGGAAACTAAAACAGGTGGGAAAAGCAGAGGATGCAGAAGATGCTCTTCAGTGGTTTTCTCAAGTCTGGAGCGATTCCTGATGGAACACTTGCAATCAAACAAGCCAAAACTACAGGAAGTAAAACATCAAACACTACCTCTCTGATACAACCTATGGATCAGGGCGTAATAGCCAATTTCAAACAACATTATCGGGCTTTTGTGCTACGTCGTCTGATGAGCGTTATGGATGACCAGACTGGCAAGGATAAACGTGCTGTTGAACTGGCTCATAATCTATCACTGTTGGATTCCCTACATATGCAGAAAGAAGCCTGGAATCATGTTACACAGGCAACCATTGTGAACTGCTACAAGCGGGCAAGCTTTGTTAAGGATGTGGAGAGGGACAAAACAGATGCAGCTGTTGCAAACACGTCAGATGAACAGGCTATTGACATCCCAGCCGGTGTTACTGAAGAGGAGTTTCATTACTACGTAGCTATTGATTACGATCTACAAACAGCTGATGAAAGCACTGATGTTGAGATATGCGCCTACACACAGGCAACGGCTGATGATGAAACAGATGATGAAATGAGCAGCGAGGCACATGCTGACAAAATTCAACAACCTCCTGTCACTTTTGCAAGAGCGCTTCAGAGTCTCAACACCGTGCGGGCCTATCTGGAGGCCACTGGATGTCAGTGCTATGACAGTTTTCACCGTCTGGCAGACGTAGTCTATTGAACTCACAGACACAAGAGTCTACAGAGGACTATGACTGATTACTTAAAGTAAGCCTAACGTCAGTTAACGGAGGCTGTATAACGTGAATTAACAGACTGTATACTGTACATATAATAAACAGTACTGTACATATGTTTATCAGATGTCAAGTTTCTTTGGGTCACAACGGTTAAGTGCACACTCCGGTTAACTGCATATATTTCGTTGGTCCCAGACCCTTGCACTTCAGTGGATTGCACTGTATATATCTTTGAGATCCAGAGTATACATTTCATCTCCATTGCTAAGCAGAGGAAGAATAGATGGGGCAGTGGACATTCAGAATTTCTCATTGAGAAGGAAATGGTTGAGGTCTCTGAGACTGAGTATAGGACACAAGAGACCTGTTTTTTGTTGTTTGAGAAACAGTATTCAGTAGAAACCCTGATCCTCTCCTGTAGGGAACATATGCGACCATCTCCGAGCCACCAGAAAGAAAATATGAAGTTTTAATTAATTCTTTTAGAGCAGACAATTTGTAATACAACAGTCCACTACACCCTTTCATGTGAAAAATAAAAGTAAAAATAAAGAAGCTCAGACGTGTAAGTTTTTCAGATTGCTTATTGACCCATGCCATGAAAAACCTCAGTCAGCCATTCTCAACATTTTAGATCTTCTACTTTACTCATCTTTTTGGTTTTGACCTAGAAAAGATGATAGACTGCTTCCTGCAACAAAATGTGTTGGAATGTATTGTATTTTGCATGCATTGCCTGTCACCTATTATTTCTCTGTGATTACTCTGTGACCTCTGATGTGAATTACTTAGAGAGGTCACACAGCTATGCAACTTCCTGTGGGGGTTAGACACAGCAGATGGAGCACATGGAGCACATGGAGCTCATGATCTCTCCTAACCTGAGAGGATCTATGGTGGTGTGAGCATCCATTACCATCTAAGCACATGGAAGGAGCTGATAATACAAATGTATAGTAATATGTATATATAAGCCTGTCTGATTATAATTTAACTACAAACTGTGAGTAAACAGATGTTTTGTTACTTCAACTTTAAAGTGACTCAGCAGTGAATTATTCAGGGGTGAATGAGAGAGAGATGAAGAAAGAAATTAACATTTCTAAAGCTGAAGCTGTGTGTACTAAAATCTGCTAATTATTTACTACAAATAATCCAACAAAAGGGTTATGGGCCCAGGGTCCAGGAATTGAAAAAGAAGAGAAATATTACCAGGCAGAAAAAAAGGCCACATTTTTCTCTTAAGTTTTAAAGGAAAGATTCAGTCTGTCTCTCTCTCCCCCCACACAGCAGACAGAAGGCTAAGAAAATGGCTGAGGGAGGAAATTCACCATTTTTCTATTCTCTCAAGGTGCCTAAATTAACTGAGTTTAATTATCAGCAGTGGGAACTAAGATTCATATGTCTCCTTCGAGCTAAAGGATTACATATATGCTTAGACCAAGACAGAACAGCTGAAAATATGGCTGAATGGGACAATGCAAACTATTATGTGAAGTGCATGCTTTTGGAAGCTCTCTCAGAGAAACAAGCCATATTAGTGGAGGGAAAAGATACACCAAAGGACATTTTATATAAACTGAGAACTATGTATGCAACTACATATGCAAAGCAGCAACCAATTTGGTTGGCAGAGTTGAATGAAACCAAATTAGGGGATAAAAGTAAATGTAATGATCACATTATGCATCTTATGTCTTCATTTCAAAAGCTAGAACTTTCTGGAATTCCCATGTGTGATGCATTGAAAAGAGCATTTCTTTTTACCTCACTATCAAAGAAGTTTGATGTTTTTAGGTCTGTAAATGAGGCCATTGAAGGGCAATCTTTTGAACAGGCAACATCAAAACTAAGGCAGGAATGCATAATAAATGATTCTGAGGAGATGTGTTCTCAAAGTCAGTCAGAGAGAAATGAAACAAATTTCTTGGCAAAGAACAGAGGAAGGCGGAGCTATGGGAAAACTCCACCCAAGGGCAAGCTGATTTGCTACTCATGTGGAAAGGAGGGACATGTATCTAAATGGTGTAAGGAAACACAAAACACTCCCTCTAGCTCACCTAAGCCAATGGAACTAAAGAATTTTCAAACCAGGAAATGTATGAAGGACAAAGATAAACACAAGGGCTTTCTAATGGCAGAAAAATCTTTGACTATGGTAAATAATAATTCAAATGAAAGTACTTGGATTTTGGATTCAGGGAGCACATGCCATTTAACCAATTGTAAGGATTTCTTTCAGGAAATGTGTCCAGAGGAAGGTATTCTTAAAACTGCAAACTCAGGGACTGCTAAGATCCAAGCAAAAGGTATTGGATTCTTAAAATGCAAAGTGTCTAATGAAGTTAAAGAAATTCCTGTAAGTGATGTCTTGTATATTCCCCAAGCAGTTTGCAATATGCTTAGTGTATCTACATTAGATAAGAAGGGATTTGTGATTCATTTTGAAAACAGTAAGTGCACAATCTCTAAAAATGATGAAGTGTATGCTGAAGCTTTTATGCATAATGATGTTTATAAACTGAGCATTTCAGGTGAAGCCTCACATATGGCGCAAGTAAGGAAGAATGATGGTAAATGTAGTCTGGAAATCTGGCATCGCCACCTGGGACATCGTGATTTTAAGGTGATCCAGGATCTTTACAGTAAGCAACTGGCCACCGGCATTCAGATAAGTGCAGATGCTGGTAATATGGAGAAATGCATAGACTGTGTTACTCAAAAAGGTGTGAGACCCTCATTTCCTGCATACACAGGAAATAGGAGTAATAAAGTACTGGACTTAATACACAGTGACTTATGTGGACCGTTAATATCCCATCATTGGGAAATAACAGATTTGTGCTAATATTCTTGGATGATTTCTCTAGATATTGTGTGGCCTATTTGCTGAAAGAGAAAAGTCAAGTCACAGACATGCTGAAGAAATACGTAGCCATGGTGAGCAATAAATTTGAAAGAAAACCAAAGGTTCTTCAGACCGACAATGGTGGTGAGTTCACTTCACAAAGCATGCGCACATTTCTAGAACAAGAAGGCATTCAGCATATCACAACAGTAGCTTATACACCAGAGCAAAATTCTGTTGCAGAGAGAAAATTTAGGTCACTTGTGGAAATGACCAGATGTATGCTGTCAGATAGCAATCTCCCTAAAAGACTATGGGGGGAAGCAATTCTCACAGCAGTGTACCTACAAAACAGAATGCCAACTAAAGGCGCTGAGCGCACACCACATGAGACATGGCATGGTAGGAAGCCAAACCTGTCACACATAAGAACATTTGGAAGTACAGCATATGCTCATGTACCAAAGCAAAGAAGGCATAAGCTGGATTCCACAACAGAAAGGGGCATTTTAGTTGGCTATACTCCAGGACACAAAGGATATAGAATTTTGAATCTGAAAACTGGCATTGTTGGCATAAGACATGTTACATATTTTGATGAAAACAAGAGGGTTGATAAAGGCTGGATTATCCCAGATGAGCCTTATCATCCAGAATATGAAACTAGAACCATAATAGACATGCCAGTGTATATAAATGCCATACCAAGGCAGATGTCTGAAAGCAACTCATCTGTATCTAACGAGGAACAGGCAGAGGAAGCAGACACAGAAAGGATCATTGAAGAAGACAGTACAGTTGGAGAAGGGGAATCAATTGGAGAAGGACTCTCAGATTTAGAGGATGCGGAAAGGTCAGACCAACCTGTTGTCAGACGCTCATCCAGGGAAAACAAAGGTGTTCCACCCCCAAGACTGTCTTACCTAACAAAGTCAGCAGAAGCTCAAGAGCCCTTAACATGGGATGAGATTGAGAAAATGCCAGCAGAAGAAGCTGCTGAATGGCATAAAGCTGCACAAGAAGAAATTGATGCATTGGATAAAAATAATACTTGGATTCTTACAAAATTACCTCCTGGCAAGAAAGCTATAGGATGCAAATGGGTATTCAAGTTAAAAAGGAATGCACAAGGAAAAGTGGAAAGATATAAAGCCAGATTAGTGGCAAAGGGATATCTTCAAAAATATGGAGAAGATTTTGATGAAGTGTTTGCACCTGTAGTGAAACACACGACAATAAGAACACTTCTGAGCATTGCAGTCTCAAAAGGCATGCAAGTCAAACACATTGATGTGAAAACAGCGTTTCTTCATGAAGAAATAACTGAAGACTTGTACATGGAACAGCCAACAGGTTTCATAAATACAAAACAAAGACAGCTAGTGTGTAAATTAAACAAAGGTCTTTATGGATTAAAGCAAAGTGCAAAATGTTGGAATGAAAAATTGCATGAAATATTGACAAATTTAGGATTTAAGCAAGGTGAAGCAGATAAATGTTTGTACACTAGGTGCACAAATGGACAATATGCATACATTTTAGCTTTTGTTGATGATCTGCTCATTGCAAGCGAAAGTGAGCAAGAGTACAAGGACATTGTAAAGTGTTTAAACCTCAATGTTGAGATAAAAGAACTTGGTAATGTGTCATACTATCTTGGTATAGAAATTGAGAAACAAAATGATGGTTCTTATCTTCTAAGCCAGAAGCAGAAAATAAATGAGCTTATTGAAAGTTTAGGTATGCAAGATGCCCAAGTTGTAAGCACTCCCATGATCACTGATTTTCTGAAGGATGAAACAGTAAGAGAACCTTTACCAGATAACATCCAATATAGATCAGCCATAGGTAAGCTTTTATATCTAGCTACCACATACAGGGCTGATATAGCAAATGCAGTAGGAATTTTGAGCAGAAGGGTCAGCTCACCTACCAAATCAGATTGGACTGCAGTTAAAAGGATGGTAAGGTATTTAAAGGGTACCATTGATTGTAAATTAAAGATTTCAGCCAATAGTAATCCAAAACTAATATGTTACTGTGATTCAGATTGGGCAGGGGATCATTCTGATTATAAATCCACAAGTGGATATGTGTTTATGTATGGAAATGTACAAATTTCATGGGCCAGTCATAAACAAAGTATTGTGAGTTTGTCTTCTACAGAAGCTGAATACGTGGCTGTATCGGAAGCGTGCAGAGAACTGATGTGGATTGAAAAACTTTTGCTGGATTTCGGAATAGCTGAACAGAGACCAATCCAGATAATGGAAGATAATCAGAGCTGCATCCGACTGTCACAGAATGACAAGGTTCAGTCACGCACCAAGCACATCGCAACGAAATACCACAACGTGCGAGAGTTGGCGAAAGAAGGGGTCATCAGTCTACACTATTGTCACACCAGTGAGATGACAGCTGACATCATGACCAAACCGTTACCCAGAGAACATTTTGTGAATCTGCGTATAAAGCTTGGACTTTGTATGAATAAATAATTGCATGACAGTTATGCATGAGAAGGGGTTTGTTGGAATGTATTGTATTTTGCATGCATTGCCTGTCACCTATTATTTCTCTGTGATTACTCTGTGACCTCTGATGTGAATTACTTAGAGAGGTCACACAGCTATGCAACTTCCTGTGGGGGTTAGACACAGCAGATGGAGCACATGGAGCACATGGAGCTCATGATCTCTCCTAACCTGAGAGGATCTATGGTGGTGTGAGCATCCATTACCATCTAAGCACATGGAAGGAGCTGATAATACAAATGTATAGTAATATGTATATATAAGCCTGTCTGATTATAATTTAACTACAAACTGTGAGTAAACAGATGTTTTGTTACTTCAACTTTAAAGTGACTCAGCAGTGAATTATTCAGGGGTGAATGAGAGAGAGATGAAGAAAGAAATTAACATTTCTAAAGCTGAAGCTGTGTGTACTAAAATCTGCTAATTATTTACTACAAATAATCCAACAAAATGTTGTGATCTCCCACCTTCACCAATTTTGGATCAGCATGAGCAGCAGGCCAACTTCAACTTCAAAGTGCTTTCTCAGGCCCAGATGCACAAACCTTACCTTGCTATTAATGTTTGCTTTAGACTGGTTCTAACCAGTCTAAAGCAAATGTTTATGTAGCTAGTAATGCAGAAAGGGGTTTTCCATGGCTCTAATGTGTGTCATTAGCAGCCACCAAGTGACCCATGCAAATGTATTACAATGAGCTCATTAGTATTCTAATTAGCTCATTCATAGTCTAATGAGTAGTCCGGGGGATGCACAGCTCCAGAGCAGCCCTACTTTAACGAGCAGCTGCAAAGACTGCCTGCTTGTGCTTCCTACCTCTCAACTCCTGGTGCCCCCCCCCCCCCCAATTTTTTTTCCGATACCCCCCTGCATCTTGTTTTTTTTAAATTTCCCTGGTGGTCCAGTGGACCCTGAACCCCGCTCTTTTTTTTTACATTTTCCCTGGTGGTCCAGTAGACCCTGACCCCCTCCCAACCATGACCCCCCTTCCTGGTGACCCCAAAATATATTTTTTTAATTTACCTGGTGGTCCAGTGGTCCGGATCCCTTCCCCCACTTATGCACACCCCCAATTATATTGTGGAAATGTGAAATAAAAGCAGCAATACATCTATCTATGTATCTATGTATCTATCTATTGTGAATCCTGTCTCTCCAATACATCTAAGCAGGTTACAACTTACGTACATAAAAAGTAATACATGACTCAAGACTAAAACCTAATAAACAATAAAACAAACAAAAAAAAACATAAGACATACAACTCATAAAATAACAACAGAAGTCAGCATATAATTACCTTACATAATCAACAAAAGGCCTCACAAAACAAAAAAGTCTTTAACTGTTTTTTAAACATTCTTAATGAACAATTTGACCCATTTCTAAAGGGAGAAAATTCCACAACACTGGTCCTGTTACAGAAAACATTTGAGTATGATCTTCAGCAAGATGAACAGGAGTACATCCAAAAGATTATGGCCCTAAAATCTCAATTCCCTTGAAGATTAATAGATTTTAAGGTTCTGAGTTATGGTTAAAGGGACTTCACTATGTTGGACTTTAAAAACCAACATCAGAATTTTAAATTTGATGTGCCAAAAAATGGGCAACCAGTGAAGCTTCTGCAATTGGGGAGTCACATGTTCAAACCTACTCATACCCCCAATTAAATGGGAAGCAGAGTTTTACACTACTTGCAATGCCCTTAAAGATTTTTGTGGAAGACCACAAAAAAAGAGCATTGCAATAATCTGTATGAGGCAAAACATAACTGTGCATTACAGACCAAAGGCTTTCTTCATAAAGCAAATCTTTAAGTCTCACAACCAACTGCATTTTAATGTAAGCTTCCTGGTGTCAGAGCAAGGTATTACACTGATGTTACAAAATTTGTCATGGAGTTCCCCCAAATAAACTCTATGCCAAAACAGGGAGTTTAACAATAACAACATTTTAATTTACTATTAATCATGAGGTATCAAATAATTCAGTTGAATCCCCAAACTAGCAAATAACAAATTTACACATTTGATCCACTTACAAGGTTGCAAGATTGAACATCTTTTCTTCCAGAACATCAGCTAAGTTTAAATAATAATTATTTAAACCATTTACTTAGACTCTTTGTGTAAATTCATTACATAGGATACTAGCAGGCTTATTTTCGAAAGAGAAGGGCGCCCATCTTTTGACACAAATCGGGAAATGGGCGTCCTTCTCTCAGGGTTGCCCAAATCGGCATAATGAAAAGCCAATTTTGGGCATCCCCAACTGCTTTCCGTCAAGGATATGACCAAAGTTCCCGAGGGCATATCGGAGGTGTAGTGAAGGCGGGACTGGAGCATCCTCGAATGATAATGGAAAAAGAAAGGCGTCCCTGATGAGCACTTGGTTGACTTTACTTGGTCCATTTTTTCTTATGACAAAGCCTCAAAAACGTGCCTGAACTGACCAGATGACCACCAGAGGGAATCAGGGATGACCTCCCCTGACTCCCCTAGTGGTCACTAACCACCTCCCACCCCCAAAAAAATAACTTTAAAAACTTATTTTGCCAGCCTGAAATGTCATACTCAGGTCCATCGCAGCAGTATGCAGGTCCCTGGGGGGGAGGTATGTGTGTGTCACCAGAGGCATAGCGAAGGCATGGATGTCCTTCTTTCAAACATTTTGGACATCCTGAACTGCCTCCCCCTCATAGGGACGGCCCAATTTCAAAGCAGCAGAGTGGTCTAGTGGTTAAAGCACTGGTCTTGCAGTCCAGAGGTGGCCAGTTCAAATCCCACTGCTGCTACTTGTGATCCAAAATCTAAATAAATAAAGGATGTCAAAGGCATGAATATCCTTCTCACAGAAACATCCACATCACAGGTACAGAGGCATAGCAAAAGATGTCCTTCACCCATAATCTAAAAAAAAAAATCCCCAACAAGTACTTGGACATTTTCACCTGGAATTGTATTTTACTATGGTTGTAGATGGCAATTTATTTAAGGTTGTAGACAGCAATTATACACGCAGCTTCTCTGCATGTATGAAGCCATCTTTGGCATGCGCAGAGCAGCCACACATAATGCTTGGCTGCTCTGCACTGGCTTCCCCTCCTTTGGAAGGAATTCGTGTGCAAATGAGCTAACAGTGAGAAGCTCATTTGCATGTGATTTCCTTCATGCATGCCTGTTCCTTTCCGAATTGCTAAGAGATTGGTAAGGGAAGGGCTTTTTCCATTCAGTTAGTGCATCAGTTAGTCCACTGCAGTGCCCTCTAGGGTGCCCGGTTGGTGTCCTGGCATGTCAGGGGAACCAGTGCACTATGAATACTGGCTCCTCCCATGACCAAATGAGTTGGATTTGGTCGTTTTTGAGATGGGCGTCCTCAGTTTCCATTTTTCACTGGTTTCACACCACAAAAATCTCCAGTGACTCCACTTCAGCTAAGTTTTGTTCTCACTCTCATTTCCTCTCTATATCTCCTTCTCCTATCTATATTGCTGTCTTTTTCTTTGTATGCACACTTTTAAGAACTCAGTCACTTATTTCTTCTTTTCTTCATTTTCAGGGGTATTCTTGTCTTTGGACAGCTTTTCATGCACTTCCATGAAGATGTTACAGATCAGTTCCAGGCTCTCTCTTCAAACCTTACTAACCTGTCTTTACAAAACCAATGGAGAGAAACCTCTCTCTCTAAATGGGTGTTCAGAGATTCCCTAACTAGCTACCCAAAAAGAAAAACTAAATTAGTAGCCCTAAACTAGCCCTTCCACAGCAATTCAAAGGACTTTGCAATGTCACACAGACATTCTTAAATTTCTAGCCCCTACTATATATAATAATTTATTTCCCAATATCTAAGCACGTGCTAGAGCACCTCACATTCACACATGTTATTACAGTTTCAACAACAACTGTTGTCATTTTCTTATTAGGCATGACAGATACAAATTTCAGCTGTCAAAGTCCAAAGACAGTAAGCTTAAAGACAGATATCCCAACCCGTGATTAACTGGGTGGGTAAAAACTCTCTGTGACTTCTGAAGTCTTTTTCCTTTTGCTATAAGACTAGACAATTGACTTCCAGATGGAATGATTCTTTGTGTAAATCCCTCTAATCCGCTTTTGATTGTAGTTTGGATATACTGTGTGGATTATTTTCTGGCCATTTATTGAAATTAAGTGTACTTATATGTGTAGACCATTTACACATGTAAAATAGCAGCTAGGCCTTCTAAAACACCCCCCTCCCCCCGTCACACTCAGAAAAATATATCAATTATTTCTCCATGTTGTTGGTTTCATTTCAATATCTTTCATTTCAGCTAAGTGAAACGTTTTAATGAAATAAAGCATCAAATTGCTTCTTTATTTTAACAATGTGTGAATGTCACTCTCCTGCAGAGTAAAACTTGTTAACCACATTTTTAATGTGTTTTATAAATTTATACTACTTGCAAAATTTTAGAAAAAAAAGAAAAGATTTGACAACTTGCAAGATTGCCTTCACTATTAAACAGGCATGAGAGAAGTCATTTTGTACTAGATTTGAATCCCCCTGAACTGTGGAAAAGGTTTGAAATAGCTCAAAGTATTCAAGTCACAGTCAACTGTGACTTGATGTGCTTTGAGGTAGTGAACTGGGTCATTCTTCATTTAAGATAAGTCAACTGCAAAGACTTGCTGCATAATATTCTGCCTGCCTTGTTGAGCTTCAATTCACTCTCATTTCAGACTTAGAAACATTTCTAGCAAAATGTTATTCAATGTGAGGTTTGTTTACTAACCTGCAATAAGGTTTTGCAGTTTACACATGGTAACAGTCAGAGTTAAGGAGTGTTAAGTACAAAATCTTTGTGTTAACTATGAGAGACCTACCTTTCACTTTGGAGAAAGCAACAAGGGCAAGATATTCAGAATCATTTAAACGGCCAAGAAAGGCTCTTAGCCATTTAAAATCGCCTGTCCAGGGCTAACCGGGCATTTTTAGCTGGTCTTAACTAGATAGTGCTTCTAAAAATACCCAGTTAGTGCTGAAGCAAAAATTGGCAATTTTAGGGGTGTTCCAGGAGCAGAGTCAGCACTTAACTGGTTAAGATAACTGCATAAATAGGACCACATAAAATGCAGTCCTCTCCTTTGTGGTTCTTTAAACCTGGTTAAGTGCTGAATATTGTTTTAGTAAGTTTCCTATATCCGGAATTTCAATGCCGGAACCCGGACATGGCCCAGCATTGAATTTCCAGGTCTAAACCTGGGAGTCAATAAAATGCTGATTGCTGCCGGCTGAATATCTGACCCCATATAGGTAAACAAGGATTATTACTGCATGTTAGCAGCATGGGCAGTAACATGGAATGCAGTTAGCTATGCCTTGAGAAGTGTACTTAACAATTTCGCATTACCTGCCGTTACCAGTTAAAGATGAGAATCCGCCTGAAGCAGAGAATTCAAACGCCCCACGGGAAAACACAGAAATAAGACAAAAAAAGTGGGAGGTTGACCGCGGATGCCAAATACTGGAAAGATGTGTACTTGAGATCAAATGTTTATTGAGTAAAAAGACTCCACACAAACGTTGTGTTTTGGCCGCTAGGCCTGCATCAGGAGTCCGTTTGAACAGTAGCTAGTTGTACGCTGATGCTATAACGTTTGTGTCGAGTCTTTTCACTCAATAAATATTTGCTCTCAAGTACACATCTTTCATAAGTACATAAGTACATAAGTAGTGCCATACTGGGAAAGACCAAAGGTCCATCTAGCCCAGCATCCTGTCACCGACAGTGGCCAATCCAGGTCAAGGGCACCTGGCACGCTCCCCAAACGTAAAAACATTCCAGACAAGTTATACCTAAAAATGCGGAATTTTTCCAAGTCCATTTAATAGCGGTCTATGGACTTGTCCTTTAGGAATCTATCTAACCCCTTTTTAAACTCCATCAAGCTAACCGCCCGTACCACGTTCTCCGGCAACGAATTCCAGAGTCTAATTACACGTTGGGTGAAGAAAAATTTTCTCCGATTCGTTTTAAATTTACCACACTGTAGCTTCAACTCATGCCCTCTAGTCCTAGTATTTTTGGATAGCGTGGACAGTCGCTTCACATCCACCCGATCCATTCCACTCATTATTTTATACACTTCTATCATATCTCCCCTCAGCCGTCTCTTCTCCAAGCTGAAAAGCCCTAGCCTTCTCAGCCTCTCTTCGTAGGAAAGTCATCCCATCCCCACTATCATTTTCGTCGCCCTTCGCTGTACCTTTTCCAATTCTACTATATCTTTTTTGAGATACGGAGACCAGTACTGAACACAATACTCCAGGTGCGGTCGCACCATGGAGCGATACAACGGCATTATAACATCCGCACACCTGGACTCCATACCCTTCCTAATAACACCCAACATTCTATTCGCTTTCCTAGCCGCAGCAGCACACTGAGCAGAAGGTTTCAGCGTATCATCGACGACGACACCCAGATCCCTTTCTTGATCCGTAACTCCTAACGCGGAACCTTGCAAGACATAGCTATAATTCGGGTTCCTCTTACCCACATGCATCACTTTGCACTTGTCAACATTGAACTTCATCTGCCACTTGCATGCCCATTCTCCCAGTCTCACAAGGTCCTCCTGTAATCGTTCACATTCCTCCTGCGACTTGACGACCCTGAATAATTTTGTGTCATCGGCGAATTTAATTACCTCACTAGTTATTCCCATCTCTAGGTCATTTATAAATACATTAAAAAGCAACGGACCCAGCACAGACCCCTGCGGGACCCCACTAACTACCCTCCTCCACTGAGAATACTGGCCACGCAATCCTACTCTCTGCTTCCTATCTTTCAACCAGTTCTTAATCCATAATAATACCCTACCTCCGATTCCATGACTCTGCAATTTCTTCAGTCTTTGGCATCCGTGGTCAACCTCCCACTTTTTTTGTCTAAATTTGTGTTACCAGTTAAAGCTCAGAAACATCTGTTAACTGCAGGGTGCAGTCCCCATTCATTCCCTGGCCCTAATACAAAGTTCTGCATTAGTAGCCAGTGTTGTGGATTGGTTGCTGGCATGGCATCAGGGATGTGACTCCACCTCCTGAGTTCCTCTCAGGGCCTTCAGTGGAATTAGTGAATCCCTAGCTGTTTTTTTTGTTGTTGTTGTTGCTTACCTTTTGCAGATCAACGATTGGTTGCTATTATCATGCCATCTGCTATAAATCTCACCACATGCCTCTGGTTTGAATATTGTGGCTAGCACTTAAGGGAAATATGAACTGCCAAGTTTACAAACTGTTGTATGTGTTTAATACAGGAGGCGTTAGAAAACTAACAGTTAATGCACTGTGTTAATTGTTAATGTGACACAAGGTTAACAGACATTAGACATATCAACTTGTGATCTGTCTAGATCTCTGAGGGTACAATGGAACAGAAGCATAAAAGCTTGAGCATATTAAGATGCACAAAAATGGAAATACCATCCTTCATAAATACAAATGCATTGCAGAGTGAAAAGCAGAACACAATCAATTGCTAAGCATAAAAAGTATACCTTATCACATAGACAGCTGGTATAGAAAGGGCGGCATATGCACTTGACCAGTGTACCAGTAGCTACCTTTCAGTACAAAAATGATAGTAAGGGGAGCGCAAAATCATATTCTCAGTCTGGTGCTTGTCAGTTCATTATTTAACGGTACCCCAGCAGTGGAGGTATCATTGGAGAGCTGACCATTTGGGATTACAACACTAGTGGTGGGCAAAAATATGCTATTATTGGACATGGATCATATCTCAGCTGCCTGCTCAAGCATTTACCATAAGAGTCAGAGGTGTCACACTAGTTCAATGGCCAGCATGACAACTGCAAACGTTGATCGTCTCTCTACTGCTTAGCCCGCCCTCTGACATAACTTCCTGTTTCCTCTGGGGCGGGCGACAGTAGAGAGACAACGACGGGGTCAGAGCAGCATGTATGTGTGAATCACTGCTGCTGCCTGCTGAATTTTAGAACAAATTAAAGGTAGACTCGAGGGGGGGGGGGGTCAAGAAAGGGAGGAGATGCTGCCCAGGGGAAGCTGGGGTTGGGTTGAGGAACAAAGAGAGGAAATGCCACTCCAGGGGAAGGAGTGTGTGGCAGAAGAGGGTCACTCCTGCCCCAGCTCACCACTGATTCACCAGAGCTGTAAGGTGGGCTCAGGGAGGGGCCTACAGTGGGTCAGGGAGGGTTTCCGCTTTAAAACAGAGGGAGTTTATTAGTATGAGTTTCTAATTTTTTATTTTATTTACATTTGTACCCCACGCTTTCCCACTCATGGCAGGCTCAATGCGGCAGGCAATAGAGGGTTAAGTGACTTGCCCAGAGTCACAAGGAGCTGCCTGTGCCGAGAATTGAACTCAGTTCCTCAGGGCCAAAGTCCACCACCCTAACCACTAGGCCACTCCTCCACTCCATAATTGTGTGTGTGGGTGTGGGGGGGGGGGGTCTGGGGATGGAGCTGGCCTCAGCGAAGGGAGGGGGACAATGATGTCAGATGCTGGCTTGCAGCTGTTTGAGCCCATACTTCCGGTCACAGCTCAGCTGTTTTTGGGACCGGACGTTTGAGCCCATTCAGCTACATAGATATGGCAGATACTTTTATTTTAAGAATACTTTCTTGAATTGTACTTTGTTTCAAAGTACAAAAGTACTGCTTATTTGTAATGAGTTACATTGTAACTCATTACAAGTAAAAGTATTGACAATTATACTTAAGTACTGTAATGAAGTACACTTTGTTACTACTCATCTCTGCTTTCCATGAAGAAGTTTTCCTCAGATTACTTCTAAGTCTATCCTCTTTCAATTGAAAAGAAGTTCTGGAACAAGGGGGCATAGGATGAAGGTGAAAGAGACTAACCTCCTTTGGATTTATGCCGCTATAGGTATTTAAATGTCTACATTTCCCCTATCCTGCCTTTCTTCCAAATAATATATATTCCTCAATAACGTGACTGCAATTCAATTAATATATCTTTGCAATTTCCTTTATTAATGTACTACACAAATTAATGCTATATACTAATAGCTGATATTCAACCATCTATCTTTGTTCATTCATACATCCATTCTCACTCTCATATTTCATACTAATAAATGACAACAATCATAAGAACAAATAACTTGAATAACATGGGAATAACATGGAAAGGTACAGAGGTCTTGACAATGACAAATCCTTCAAGTACTAACATATAAAATACATGAACATAAATCTATGGAGATACATGGAAGGACAGATGGAAGATGCCTGTTACACTTTCATTTATCAGTTGGGAGAACTCTGAACGATACGATCTGAGCAGGGTTTGGCGATACCCTGATACTCAGGAGGAGTGCATATCAGCAGAACATTGAACTCGGATTGCAAGTGGATTTGGACACTTAATAGTGGCAAAAGTAGAACAGAGGAGTTCATAGATTTATGTTCATATATTTTATATGTTAGCACTAGAAGGATTTGCCATTGTCAAGACCGTTCGATTATGCTCCTCCACGTTACTATGTTCTTGTTAAGCCAATGGTGCACCTTAATTATAGAATAGCATTAAGCACACACATAGCATTTACATGTGTTAAGTGTACACTTCCCCAAGTACATGCTAGTATTCAATAATTTTAGCATGCAAATAGAGTTTACATTTAAATGCTAATGTTATAGAAGGAGAGGGTAATTTTTTTATATATATATTTAATGTATTCAAAATATTGAGTGTTCTTATAATTTTATAAGGAATTTTGCTGCCATCTACTGATCATTCATGATATGCTAGTTAAAATCCACCAAAAGAAATTTTACTTTCACTGACCCCCCTGTTTACAAAGCCATGCTATTGGCTGGTGGTGCTGCATTGCCAGCAGGAAAAAGTGGAAGATGGACCGCGAGTTCCAGAGCAAGAGAGACAATCTTAAGTTGAAAAGATTTATTGTCTCTGGAACCCACGGTCCATCACCCACTTTTTCTTGCTGTCCGTGCATTCCCGTGAGACCATAGAGGTCTCTGCTTTGCGGATTTCTTTTGGTGCTGTATTGCTTACACTTTGAGTGGGCTGTGTTGGCAATGCTGCTTGGCATCCACTAGAACAGCTTTGTAAACGGGGGTGAGTGATATTAGAGAAATAATGACCTTATTCTGAAAGCTCTGATGAATATGAAGTGTTCCAATATATTATGCAGTATTTCTCAGAACAAATGTAAAACAAAATGTCAGCATTGACTTGGCAAGTTATATATTTGGAAAAAAGATGCTTAACCTTGTCTTCTAAATGAACAGCATCCGGAACAATTGTCTATCATGGGGAACTCTTTGTCTGAACTTACAGATGAACAAGACCAAAACATTGATGTATTAATGTGTGTAGACGTTTGCTGGGGTCTTGAACACTAAATAATGTAGACACCCCATAATTCAAGAGGTTTTGCAAGTTAAAAGACACAAAGCTCCATTTTGCAGAAGCTTTTGCAAATTTTCCATTCTGTGCAGTAACTTTTGCATGTAGCCTGCTGTGTAAGAAAGTTCATAAGAATTAAAAATTAATGAGTTGCTGCTGTGTGAAACTGTGCAAAACAGTTTAACTGTGAAATTTGAGAAAATGGGTATACAAAAAGACTTTAAACTTTTTATTTTTCATTAAAATTAAGATTTTTTTTGTCATCCTGGAAGAAAATTATTTAAGGGAAATTTTTCAAGCCAGTTCACTTCCTTGGCTTTCAGACTTATACATGAATGTATCTCCTACTTTATGGGAAATTCCACAACCTTAATACTTATTTTATTTCTTATATACTGCATGCAAGCCCAGAGGCTATTAAAACAGCATACATTCAGTTGCTGTATGCATTTTTCTGTCCTTGGAGGGCTTATAATCTAAAGGTCCTTTTATTAAGTGGCAGGAAAAAAGAGGCCTTAGTGCGCCCTTACTTGAATCTTTGCAGCAAGCTAAGGCCACTTTTTGCCGTGGTCAGAAAATGACCAATTTTCCAATTTAAAGGCCACGAGCTAAATGTTGCCATTAGCACATGCCCATTAAGAAAAATTAGTGTATGAACCCTTAACACCACCTGTTTTATAGATGGTAAGGGCTCACGTGCTAATCCTACATTCAGTTAGTACATGGAAATGTAGCTGCAATAACTGATTAGTGCAGAGTTGCCCACTCTGTTCCTACACAATGCCCTCAGTAAAAAGATAAACTTTTTATTTTTTTAGCACATTGGTAGCATGCATATATGTCAGAAAGACCATGAGATGCCTCAGCTCGGCCCATAGTATGCTATTTTAAGCTGTAGTAAGCAGAGGTTAGTGCTTACCACAGCTTGGGGAAAGGGCCCCTAAGTTTGTACCTGAAGGAATGGAGAATTAAAGTCATAAGAACGTAAGAATAGTCATACTTGGTCAGACCAACAGCCCATTTAGCCCAGGATCCTGTTTCCAAAGCAGCCAATCCAGGTCACAAGTGCCTGGCAGAAATCCAAACAGTAGCAGCATTCTATGTCACCAATCCCAAGGCAAGCAGTGGATTCTGTAAATTATTAGATCTGCCTCACCCATTTGGACAGCAGCAGCATGGGCTTTCTACTAACCTGGAAGGGACTACATATCCCCTCTAAATACTTAATCACCCCAGTCCTGTATCTGCTCATGACAGTGTTAGCAGTAAAGGCAGTATAAACCTATGTAATTAGAAAGGAACCCAGTATTCAATAGATATAATAAGATAGTTTATTACAATCTTACCAATCTTAGGCAAGTCAAGAATTCACATAGTGGAGCAGCACATCATGGCACATCCTCTCTCTCTGGCCTTCTGGAGTCTTCCTCCTCTGTTCTTCTTCACTCACTGATCTAATACCCCTCAGACTGCTGCTTATATACAGTTTTGAC
Organism: Microcaecilia unicolor; assembly: GCF_901765095.1. Lineage (NCBI taxonomy): Eukaryota > Metazoa > Chordata > Amphibia > Gymnophiona > Siphonopidae > Microcaecilia > Microcaecilia unicolor. The sequence goes on from NC_044032.1 coordinate 495,652,005, forward strand.
TTCATTGATCCCAATGGACCCTAGCTGTCTCAACAGGGTTCCTAGCCCTTATCAGTTTAATTACAATGACTTCATATGTTCCCAAACCCTAAGTATAAACAAAATCTCTTGAGTGCCCATCTGTGAGATGATTTCACAGGTCATGTTGCCCTCTTCCGCTCCACCCCCCCCCCCCCCCCCCCCCTTGGTGTGCTTACCCCTCTTGCATCCGACCTTCTAATGACGTATATTAGCCCTAACAGCTTTGCTCCTAACTTCTCACAAGTGCCAGTCCCAGGAATGTTTCCAAGAGCAAAAACCCCCTCCCTTGCCAGCTCAGCACTTGCTACAGTGAAACATAACTGTGTCAAAGGTGAGCTCTGATTTTTACAAGCTAGCTCTCTTTTGTATCAGAGATTATTTTGATTTTAAGAAGCCTAGCTCTTATTATGAGCCATTGGCCTGTATTTTACTGAGAGGAAGGGCTAGCAAGGCTAACATATTTCTTCAATTCCCCATGTCTATCTCAATAGTAGACTATGGACTTTTCCTCCAGAACTTGTCCAAACCTTTTTTAAACCCAGATACACTAACCACTGTTACCACATCCTCCAGCAACAAGTTCCAGAGCTTAACTATTTGCTGTGTGAAAAAATATTTCCATATAACTTCATTGAGTGTCCCAATTCACTTCTACTCATTCTACACCTGGCTAGAGTTAAAACATTAAGGAGGGTGGGGGGCATCATCAATCTGGGCTATCATTGAGAATTTTATTGTTAACCCCAATTATTAGTAACTAGGTTTCAATGCATAAAATGGGTCCTGTAGCCCACATTGATAACTACACTTCTAACACAAGCTACTATGATAAGGATGTGACACAGAATGGAACCCCCCCCCCCCTGCATTTATCATTGAAAATTGGGCCCATATAGACTGTTAATCTGGCTTTTTAGGGGCCTCTCCCTTACCTTTGGCCTCACATCTGTTTTTCTTATCTGACATGCCCATGTTTGCTCTGCTTTGTCACTGAATGCCCCTGCTGCAGCCAGAGACCTTCACCCCCCCCCCCCCCCTTTATCATATATCCATTCTTTTTTCTGTGTTCTACACTGGCACCTTCCTCCTATCAACTAGGTCCCAACCTCCTCTGGGTGAGTCTCCCACTCTCAGGTTATCCCTGGTGATTTCCAGATTAATGGACCACACTCTCAGTGGTCCCACAGTTCCTAGAAATCACTCACAGACCCAACACACAAACCACCAGGATGCTTAGTCAGTCCAGACAAGCAGAGTCAATAAACTAAAAAAGTTTTATTGTCATAAAAATATTGAACAGTGAACCATAAAAACAGATCAAAAACAGCGCACAATAACAGGTAACTGAATGTAGCTCAATATTAAAACTATCTAAACATTTAGTCACTACCTGGATAGTGCCTGGGGAGTACAGGAAATATAGCTACTCACAGGTTACAGAATATAACTGCTCACAGGGTCTTAGTGAAGTGATCTTTCTCTCTCCTCTCCCTGGCTGAGACTGGAGAAAAATCCAATATTTCTGGACCGTATTTGAACTTCTGTGCCATTCAAAGTCCAGAACAGCACATTTTAAAAGTATACTGCAGGTGTTTTCCTCTCTGTGCTAACTAAAGAAAGAACAGTCACTTTCTGTTTGCCACAGTTTTATAACAAGAAAACACCACCTGCTGGCCAATAGGAGAAACATACTTTCTTAAGAAATATACTTTCTTAATTGAGGGGTCCTTTTACAAAGGTGCACTGAAAAATGGATTGCAGTAGTGTAGTTGTGGGTTTGAAGCGCATGCCAATCCATTTTTTAGCGTGCCTATAAAAAAACAGCCTTTGTAAAATTTTTGCCGAAAATGGACATGCAGCAAAATGAAAATTGCTGCGCGTCCATTTAGGGTCTGAGACCTTATCATCAGCCATTGACCTAGCAGTAAAGACTCACGCAGTAACCAGGTGGTAATGACCTATGTGTACCTAATGCCACTTGGCGTGCATCCACTATGCGCGGACAAAAATAAAAAATATTTTTCAGACACTCATATCGGACACATGCCAAAAATGAAATTACCGCAAGAGCCATGCAGTAGTCAGGTGGTAACTCCATTTTGGTGCATGTTGGGTGCACGTGGATGCTTATGCGGCCTAGTAAAAGGGCCCCACAATTTGCAGGCTTAAAAACCCACCCACTGTTTTGTCACAAATAATAACTATGTAAATGTAACTAGTTATTGTACTTAAGTAAAAGTAAAGAAGTGCAGGAAATATTTGTTACTTTTACTAAAGTAATTATTTTTACTACTTTTACTCAGTTACAGCTAATGTTTGCAGCTAAGATTAAAAAGTAAACGTGGAAGCGAGACGTAAATGATTCTTTAGTAAGCTAAATAAAACCGCAAAACCTGATTCAGGGTTTTGCTGTTGCAAACCTCATTACGCACACAGTGGATAATATCATCTTAAAATTTGCTTTTAATATAGCCTATGAGAACCTTGGAGTTGCCTGTGTTTGTTGAATTAGTTATTGGTCTTCGGCCAAAGATAACAGCACTTTGGAGTGGAGATGAAGCTGAAGCTGGTTGCAGTTCTTAATAAACAGACATCTGTCTTTACTACAACACGGAAAATCTTACACTAGGGTGACTTTCCAGTGGAAAAATAGTCTTTAGAGAGGAAGTATACTTGTCTAACCTCAAGACTGAAGGGTCCCCACACATCTGTTCTTGAAGAAGATTGATACTCACACAGAACTTACATCAGACAAAGAAAATTGTTAGAACAGGAAATTATTCCAACTTTGTGAAAGTTTTCTCTGTAATTGAACAGCATGGCAGTGATAACTAAGATGAAGATGCAAGTGATGAATTAGATAGCACTACTTCTAATGCAGATGATAAATGACAATGTTAATGATAAAAGCATTCTTTGCTGCTATAAGGAAGTCAAGTGTTTCAGACAGATTCCCTTAATCAATACATACAGATCCAGTCAGAAGACGTTGGTAGTATTGCAGTCTGGCCTGATTTGAAGGAACTTTTTATCAGACTGAACCATTTCCCGCTAATGCAGTTGTTGAATGCATTTTTTAGCTGTACTAGATTAATGGTTCACATGCACACTCGTATGAGTGACAGTCATTTTCAAAATTTATCATATTTGCAGAGACAAAAAAAAAGAGGAGGACACAAAAAGATAAAAGCTAACCCTGCCCCGCCCCTGGCCGCACAGTCACCTTGATCCCCCAAGAAAGCTGGATTCTATAAGCAGTGAAAATAATGGTAAAAGTAGCAGAAATGCATTTTATTCTATAGTCTAAATACAAAATGAGAAAAGATGTATATTTCCAAAAAAGCAAACATCCATGAGCAGCATGTCCCCTTCTCCTTTTCCTCCCATTCATAAGTAGTATGTCTCCCTCTCCAGTCCATCCCCTTCTATCCATGTGCTGCATTTCCACCTTTTCTCTTCCCTTCCTTCCCCTCCATGTACAGCGTGTCCCCCTCTCATTTCCCTCCCATCCACCAGCAGCTGCCTCATTCTCTCCCTCTCATCCAGGAGCAGCTTGCCCCCTTCTCTCCCTCCCCTCGAGAGCCTACCTTGCAGCCCTGGTGGTCTAATGACGTCTTTGGGGCAGGAAAGAACCCCACTCTTTCCTGCCCACTGCCACTTACCTTCCCGCTGCCACCACAAGGCAGCTTTGCCCCCCAAACCCTTCACCCACAACACCCTCCTGGTGAGAAATTCCCTCACAATATTGCTGAGATCAGGTCCTGGATGAGGGATTTTCTCTGCCTGGGAGCTCCTTGCTCAGGGACCAATTCCCATATAATTGTATGCTTGATTTCTATGCAAAATGATCCCTCTTTGCACTTTCCTGGATTTTCAGATTTAATGTGTGATATAGGATACATCTCCATTATGCGACACCTTGCAATGGTCTACATCATTGCTACTCTCCTAGGGAGGAATTTCATGCAGTGCCACCTCTTGAAGAGCTGAAGCTTAAGTGTAATACTAAGCTTGGCTCCCTGTGCTTTGGATTAATAATACCCCCCCCCCCCCCCCCCCCATCAACTGATAATACTCAAAAACTGCTAAGAGTTGCCACAGGGTATACTTACACCCAACATTGTCAGGCAGGCTTGCCTTGGGGCGCCACACCACCACTTGCTTTCTTGCTGCCTTCAATCTTTCCTCACCTCGCTCTCAGGCAGGCTCAACCAGCCCAGCGCCAGCCTCCATCATCGTCTGTCAGATTCCTGTGTTGTGTCGCTGGAGAGGGGGAGGCCACAGTATGGCAGTGAGTCAGAGCACAGCAGCAGAACTGAGTGTCTGCGGCCGCTGAGGTTCAGTTCCGCAGCTGTTCCAGACCGGTCCAAAACAAGACCTGCAGGCTGACGGTCCTTCCTTGTGGCTGCATCAGGGCTGTCTGCAGCATTCAGACAGTGCACAAGCACGAGGTGCAAGGGACTACAATTGAATCATCATGATACCACGAACATGACAGCAGATCTAGTGACTGCAATGGTGCAAGTGCAATCTCACTGGTGGGTACATGCTGACAGTCTAGGAAACAAAATGGATGAACTCTCAAAAAAACATGTCCGGATGCCTGACAGTACCCTCGAAAAGAGGACATGTCCAGTGAAACCCGGTCATAAGTACATAAGTATTGTCACAATGGGACAGACCAATGGCCCATCAAGTCCAGCATTCTGTTTCCAACAGTGGCCAATCCAGGTCACAAATACCTGGCAAGATCCCAAAAAAGCTCAATACATTTTATGCTGCTTATCCCAGAAATAAGCAGTGGATTTTCCCCAAGTCAATTTAATAATGGTCTATGGACATTTTCTTTAGGAAGCTGTCCAGACCCTTTTTAAACGCCACTAAGCTAACCGCCTTTACCACATTCTCTGGCAATGAATTCTAGAGTTTAATTACATATTGAGTGAAGAAATGTTTTCTCCGATTCATTTTAAATGTACTACTTTGTAGCTTCATCGCATGCCCCCTAGTCCTAGTATTTTTGGAAAGAGTAAATATGTTACAAGAAATGATTTATTTTGGGGAAAATAGCTCGAGAGCACTTGCTACTTTTTATAATTTAAGAGCAGATGCTGTATTTATAAGTTTTAGGATATTAATTTCTCCACCAATCACCAAAGGTGATAATTGCAATAAATTAAATAGATTAAGTACGTATATATAAAAGATACCATATACTCAGAACACAAAGAGACCATATTTTTAGCTTCAAAAAGATTGATTTAATATACAATTGCACACGAGAGGTAGGTTTTAAGAGATCTTTACAGGTAATCTGTGCATAAAATAGAACAAAGTAGCAGGTAGGTTAACTTACAAGTCCTTGTTACAAGCATGCTGTGGTCCAGCTGATTGATGAGCACATGGTTAGGACAGGAGGGCTTCTGCAGTGAATGGATCTGAGTTGCTTGCAGTTGAAGAGAATCTGACTCTTGGGAAACAGCTTGTCCTTTTATATCTTGCAAGCTGCAGGAGGATATGCCATGTGGATCTTTGTCCTGATTTCCTGGTTTCCACACGACCCTTGGGCATTTGCAAAGCATTGTGGTATCTTGGGCTCATGTTTGCCCACGACCCCTGAGTCTTGGTCTCATGTCTTATGACATCACGAGACTTACAGGGCTTCCTGCTCAGTCTCTGGAGCAGATACACATTACAAGTCCTTCCTTCCTGCACATGTCTGAAAGCTGATGGGAGGGGCAGGTATACCTTTGACAAGCAAATGTCCTGTTTATGGTTTCCCCTCTGAAGTCTTTGTTTTCAATGGGGTATTCACACCTTTCCCACCTGCTTGACTCCTTGCATCCTCTGGTTAGGTCCAATCTTTGTTGTGTTGATCAGAGGAATAGAGTCAATTTAAAACTTTAAAGCAGTCTTAAGTCTTTTGTTTAAGGACTGAGAAAAGGCAAGGTGAGGTCACTGCCACTGCAGCAGTACCTTTGTCTTGTAAATATTCCCCAAAGGGAGAGGGAAGAGGGCTTTTGGAATGAGACTATTTTCTCTGCTGCAGTGTCAAATATATATATATATTTAAAAGCTGCACAAATATATTGGTGTATATATATATGTATCTGATCCAACACAACATCATGCTACACATTTAATTCTGATGATTGGCTTATACCATAACAGTCCCTCTCTTGGTTGTGAGTGAAAATAAATTTTTAATATATTGGAGCGAGGAACCATAAAATAAACTATAAAAGCTAAAATTAAAAACTCTAACTCTAACCTAGTACAGTAGCATAATTCAAAAGAATAATAGCAAAGATACTGAACTGTTTACATGGGCATGCGTATTGGAAGAGGTGAATCTTTTAATAATGGACATTGAACAGACTGGACCATGCAGGTATTTTCCTGCCGTCACCTACTATGTCAAATCACTATGAATCTTGGAATATGTCCTTAGCTGGAATATGACTGTTATAAGCAAAAAGACTCATCATTATTACTTTTGTTTACTCATGACTTACATTTAGGTAGCTAGGGTTAAGTTTTCTGTGGTCAGTTTCATTAGGCTTTCATTCAGTCAGGTGGCAGAGTATGGCTTTGCTCTGGTTTAAAATAGGATTGCAAGTACACTTTATATGACTTCAGCCACAGAAGTGCCATTTTGCTCTGTTTCCAGAGACCATCTCTTTTTGTGTCACCTGCTCAGGGGCATAGGCTGCTCCCAAGTTTGTGCCACAGGATATCTTACCCAGTATGCTAGCCAAATCAATAGCATGAGAATGCACAATTGACCAATTTATACCACCGCAATGGGGTGGAACAATCTATTCAGTCACTATTCTCAGCGTTTGACATTCCAAAGAAAATCCTGACACTGTTAATGTTTCCCTATATTCTCTATCTCAGAGGCTAACTGAGGTATTCACAGCAGTGATAAAGACAGATAGTTCTAATACATAAGCAAGAGTGTAAATGTGGAGCTATTATACTACTGTTTCATTAGAAACAAGAAAGACATATGTATGCAATTATAATAATTTCCTAGGTTACTATTACACACAAAACAATTATTCCTATCAATCCTATGCAATAATATTTACTTAATCATTGACCAAATAAACAAAAACAGAGTCATGGTATAGTGCCATGAACTACCTTTCAGAGAGAAACTTTTTATTTTTCAGAGAGAAACCTTTTATGGGTAATGAGTGTGGTAAAAGGTTACCATATTTATCTGCTTTAGCAGTGTTTAATGTAGCAAATTAATAGACAATACTCATGTGTTTAATGTTGTAAAGAATTTAGAAAAGATATGTTAATTGTGCTTTGCACACAGCCAATATTTCATTCCAGAGAGAGCATTTTGCACGTACTGGCTGTGATGTATAAAAAAAACTAAAAAAGGTCAGAAACATTCCCTGTACTGATTGTACCTGATAGATCATGTAAAGAGAAATCTTTGCTCATAATTTCAAATATACACATGTGAATATATAACCTTAGATAGCAATTGGTAGAACTTAATATATATATCTGTAGCCATAGCTTCAATAATAGTGAACATGGTTTTCTTTTCTATAGCTCGCCTGCCAGTGAAAATGGTCTCTTTTTTTTTCTTTCTTGGACAATGTGAACTAATGGAGGGACTGTTAGTAGGGAGGGTCTATTAATGTCTGCTTATAGTTTCTTGGGTACCCCATAACATAAAACAAACATGTAACATGGAGACCACATGTCAAACAAACAAAGAACTCTATTAGGCCTTTAGGTCTCCGATCGTCCATTCCAGATCCAGGATTGAGCTTAACCTGCAAGTAGAACACAAGAACACAAAAGCAACGTACGCGGCATCCATCTTGGATTTGCCAAAGCATTTTCATTCATTTAGAACTAAGCAACAATTAGCAAAATTAATAAAGCACAAAAGCATCACCTGCGGCATCCATCTTGGATTACCACAGCAGTTTCATTTATTTAGAAATAAGCAACAACTAGCAAAATTATTAAAGCACCAAAAGCATCATCTGTGGCAGCCATCTTGGATTACCACAGCAGTTTCATTTACTATCACATAAGTAGAACAGCATAGATCTATTCATTTAAAAATGTAGAAGAGGAATAGATCTATTTTAAAATGTAGAACAGGTATCTGAGATAGCCATATATATATTAATTACTAGCGCCATAAAAATATTAATCTCGTAAGTAGAACTCGAACTCTGAAAAAGACAAGAAAAATAAAAACACTTTCACATTAATTTTAGCAGGTCACATGGCTGGTTCTGGTGTGGGATCCCTCTCTTGTTCACAGTTCCTTCCCATAATCTTAGACCATTGTATGCGAGCAGCGTGCAGTGCAGACAGGCTTTATTTTCTTAAGCTTTAGTTTCTTTTCTATAAAAATAGCATATCTTGTTAATTCACATTAAAGCACAATATTAAGTTTCAGCTCCAGTGGGAGTTACCTATTATAAGGAGGCATTTTTTAAAACTTCTTACCCAGTATTTTAGTTTCAACTCCAGTGGGAGTCACTCATCAGAAAAAAGACATTTCTAAATCCTTCAACAACATTATCAAAAACAAATTACAACAGAAGCTATCACAGAGAGACATTTTAAATCTTACTTATTGCAAAGAGATATTATTAATTTTTAAATGTTCAAAAGAACAATAAAAGCTACATTTTAAATTCTTAACAGTGTTCAAAAGGTTTATAGCAAAAACTTTTTCTATATTCCTGTCACCCCAGAAGCCCACGTGAGCGCTCGGGACACCTAGTGTTACTTGGAAAAACAATCAGGTGTACTTCTTTAGCTGAGATAAGTGTACCCATTTTGTCTTTCCCTGTGGAAAGCTGATCTGATATACCACTGGGGATATACGGTTGGATACTGTATAAGTGCCATTCCAACCTGCAGAGAGGGCATGGTCCCGTTTTCCCTTGAAGAGCTTACGGTACATTACCTGAGAACCTACTTCAAAGAGGGGGCTGATAGCGGAATGTAGACTTTTAGATTGAGCTGCTTTCTCCAGGGCTTGAGTGACTCTGGCTTGCAGAGTGGTTTTATCCTCTACTAGTTGTTTGATATATTGTACAAAAGTAGGGTCTGTCTCATCATCATTTGGGTCCTGATTGATATAGTCACTAGAAATTAGGAGTGGCATAGTGTGTCCGAATAGTATCTGATAAGGGGTTACATGTGAATTCAGGCGGGATGTACTGTGTATGGATGCTAGTATCAAAGGCAATTTCTGAGCCCAATCTTTACCTGTCGAATTTACAACTTTTCTGAGGGCCTCTTTTATGGTCCTGTTCATTCTCTCTACCTGCCCAGAACTCTGTGGGTGATATGGAACATGAAGCTTGTGTTTTATATTTAGGGCTTGTAACAGGACTGTGAAAATCTCACCCACAAATGCTGGTCCACGATCTGAGTCAATGATTTGAGGAGTGCCAAACCTGCAAATTACCACAGAGAACAGTTTATTAGCAGCAGTCTGTGCAGTATGATTTTTACAAGGAAATGCTTCCACCTAGCCACTAAAGGCATCAACAATAACTAGAAGGTATTTGTATCCCTCTCTGGTCACTGGTAAATTGTCTATGAAATCAATTTGTAACCGGTGCCAGGGTCCTACCCTTCTCTGATGTAAGAGTGGTGTCTGTCCTGCTTTAACTTGTGCACATTGTAGGCAGCCGCCTACCCAATCCTCTCGCGATTTAACAACTTTGAATAACTTTGTATCATCAGCAAATTTATTTACCTCACTAGTTATCCCATCTCTAGATCATTTATAAATATGTTAAAAAGCAGCGGTCCCAGCACAGACCCCTGAGGAACCCCAGTATCTACCCTTCTCCATTGAGAACACTGACCATTTAACCCTACTCTCTGTTTTCTATCTTTTAACCAGTTTTTAATCCACAATAGGACACTACCTCCTTTCCCATGACACTATTTCCTATCCCATGACTCTCCAATTTCTTGGAGTCCTTCATGAGGTACTTTGTCAAACGCCTTCTGAGAATCCAGATACACAATATCACCCGGCTCACCTTTATCCACATGTTTGTTCACCCCTTCAAAGAAATGTAATAGATTGGTGAGACAAGATTTCCCTTCACTAAATCCATGTTGTCTTTGTTTCATTAATCCATACTTTTGAATATGCTCTGTAATTTTATTCTTTATAATAGTCTCTACAATTTTGCCCAGCACCGACGTCAGACTCACCGATCTATAATTTCCCGAATCTCCTCTGGAACCTTTTTTTAAAAATTGGTGTTACATTGGCCACCCTCCAATCTTCCGGTACCATACTCAATTTTAAGGATAAATTACATATTACTAACAAGAGTTCTACCAGTTCATTTTTCAATTCTATCAGTACTCTGGGATGAATACCATCCGGTCCAGGAGATTTGCTATTCTTCAATTTGTTAAATTGCCCCCTTACATCCTCTAGGTTTATAGAGATTTCATTCAGTTTCTTCGACTCGTCAGCTTCGAATACCATTTCTGGCACTGGTATCTCTCCTAAATCGTCCTCGGTGAAGACCGAAGCAAAGAATTCATTTAATCTCTCCGCTATGGCTTTGACTTCCCTGATCGCCCCTTTTGCCCCTCGGTCATCTTGCAGTCCAACCAATTCTTTTGCCAGCTTCTTGCTTTTTATATACCTAAAAACAAATTTTACTATGTGTTTTTGCCTCCAACACAATCTTTTTTTCAAACTCCCTCTTTGCCTTCCTTATCGGTGCTTTGCATTTGACTTGACATTCTTTATGCTGTTTCTTATTAGTCAGTTCCTTCTTTTATTTTCTGAAGGATTTCCTTTTAGCTCTATTTGCTTCCATCACCTCACTTTTTAACCACCAACTTTTTAACTGGCTGACATTTGGTCTTCCTCCCTCCTTTTGTAATACACGGATTATATTTGGCCTGGGCTTCGAGGATGGTACTTTTGAACAGCATCCATGCCTGATGTAAATTTTTGACCCTCACAGCCACTCCTCTAAGTTTTTTTCACCATTTTTCTCATTTTATCATGATCTCCTTTTTGAAAGTCAAACATTCTCCCTGTGCAAGGGAGAGAAGAGGTTGCCACTGTAACTAGAAGCTCTATGAGCTGATTAATATGATGCTATCAGAATAAAGGTATCTATCATATCCTATTTCCTGGATGAATGTGTGAGTCTGTAGTACATGCACATTTGTCATCCAAAAATACAAAAGAACTCACAAGGTACCATCAGGTGTTACTGCTGTTCAAGATCAGGAAGTGACCAAACATAAATGCAACTTGAGAAACTGCCCCATAATAGGCAGTCCAAAGCCACAAATAAAACTCATATTACAGAGCAAATGTTCTTCCCTACTCACAAACAGATATCAGAAGCTTTGAAAAGTGGGGGGAAGGGGGGGAGGCTAGAAAGTGCACCTGAAAGTAGAAAGGAAAATCCTCACTGGATTCAAGGGAAATCTTACAACACCTCAATCTTGCCTATCCCTAAACCTAGGAAGAACACTGCAAGATTTGACAGATGTTAATAGGGTCTTTGTTGCCTCCTTCTCAGTTATTCCTAATCCAGCTACAAACTTTCATCTATTCATCATGACAGTTATCCACCAGAAGTGCTGCTATTAACTTTACAACAGCCTAGAACTAAGAAACACCTTAGGAAGTTGTTTGGAATGGCAAATTACTGCAAACAATCTATTATGAACTATGTTGTCATTGCCAAACCCCTCCTGGACCTGCTTTCCGGTAAAGTTCCAGAACCCTTGCCCTAGGGCCAGCAACAAGAGCAAGCCTTATCATAACTTAATCAGGCCTTGTCTGCTGCCCCATTGTTGGGCTTACCATATTATAGAAGTCCATTTACCCAGTTTTGCCAGGAACAGAATTTTATTGCCTCCAGAGTACTTACTCAACCGCATGGAGTAAGGCCTAACTCAACCGCATGGGGTAAGGCCTAGGCCAATTGCTTACTACAGTGCTTCACTTGATTCTGTTACCAAAGAATTCCCACCTTGTTTAAGAGCTGTGTTTGCAGCTGTTCTTTTATTATCACTGTCAGAGAATATAGTACAAAAAAGAAACAGGGCAGTCTATCTGCAGAATCCAAGATGGCAACAAAAAAAAGCAGAAAAAGACAAAGAACAAAGGTTCCAAAGAAAGTTTAATCAATCATCTGTGCTCAACACAGGCCGTGTAGTCAGAGGCAAATAATTAGAAAACTGGATCTCTCCACATATGTATTGAAACTTATATGACTGCAATCATATGACAAAAAACGCCACACAATGGCACCGCTAATCCACTAGCGTTACTACTGAACAGCATTGAATTGTGTTGTGCATTGTTGGTTGATTAAACTTTCTATAGTGCTGCAGTCATCCCTTCATGCTAAGACTCAGCATTTTTCCTTGACTAGACAGATCCAGTATGAGCGACTTCTCTTATAACAACGTGTTATCATTAATAGATGTACCACTCTTAATCCTGAAACCTTGCTTCTACTCCCTGATAATGGGGAGCCCCATTACTGTGTCCAGTTGGTTGAAATAAATACCAAACTTCATCCTGATTTGCAAGAAACTCCTTTGCACAATCCAGACTTTTGAGTTCTTTGTAGAATGGTTTTGCCTCAGAGACAACCAGGAGCAACTGAGGGCTAGATATGCTGTTTGTACCCTCTCAGAAATAGTAGAGAGTGCTCTTTTATCTGATATTCTCCCCTTCTTCTCGCCATGCCTTATACCTTTCCCACCTGACCTCTTCTCCTTCCCTGTTCCTGTATTCCTCACAGTATATAGTGGTGGTGAATGAATAAGAGGTCTTGTGTAATGAATTGATGTGCTCTTTTCTGACCACTGACAGGTCATTTATGACCTATGAACTGCATGGCTAAAAAGACTTAAAATGCCTCAGAACTGTATTTTCTGAAAGCTGACTTTCTGCTGAGAGCTGCAAGGTCGTGCTGACCCAGCAAAGGAGCACTCTTCCCCCACCCTGGCAGAGCCGGTGCCTCTACTTCTACGTCACCAAGGACACAAGAATGAATATAAAGTTTGAAAGCGAAGAGTGTTGAGGGTTAAGATAACACTCTGATAAGATCTAGGTGCTGGGGAAATCCATATAATGGAATGGCGTCTATAATCCTCCCATTACTTCCCTCACCTGTAACCGTCTTGTCTGTCTGTATTATTTAGATTGTAAGCTCTTTCGAGCAGGGACTGTCTCTTTGTATCAGGTGTTCAACGCTGCATGCATCTGGTAGCGCTATACAAATGCTAATAATAATAATAATAATATTCATAGTGCTCAAATTGCTGACCTTGTTGCCTTAACCCATGCCTGTGAAATTGCTATTGACAGTTCTGTTACCGTATATGTGGATAGTTATGCATATGGAGCCACTCACGATTTTGGAAAAATTGGGGGTTTCTTAACATCTTTAGGGTAACCTATTCATAATGTCTTCTATGTTTCTGCCTTGATGAAAGCTATTTTCTATCCAAAAGAGATTGCTATTGTTAAATGTGAGGGTCAATCTAAAGCCCATACTAATATATCTCAGAGAAATTAATTTGCTGACCATGCTGCTAGGGAGGTGAACATCATACTCTGCCTTCCCTGTATCTAATGTTGCCATTTCCCTTGCCTCCCTTACAGAGAGTCATCCAAGCCCAAGAGAAAGTGTCACAATTGGAAATTGATTCTTGGAGACAGGCTAGATGCACTTTGCAGACCATACTGCTAAGGTGGCTGCCTTAAGTGAACATCGTACTCTGCCTTCTCTGTATCTAGTGTTGCCATCTCCCTTGCCTCCCTTACAGAGAGTCATCCAAGCCCAAGAGAAGGTGTCAGAATTGGAAATTGATTCTTGGAGACAGGCTGGTTGCACTTTGCACCCCAATGGGCTTTGGAAGACCCACATTTGCCATGTGGTCCTTCTGATGCCCTGCTCTTGCATGTTGCCTCCATGTACCATGGCCAGGTATACAATGGTAGAGGATTGGTACACCCCCAAATTTGCCAGAGTTGCAGAGAACGTACATGCCAATTGCCTGGTCTATAAACAGCATAATGTAGGTAAACATGTTAAGACAACTCAAGGACACAAGCCTGTACTATTAGGACCTTTTCTTAACTTGCAGATGAATTTTATCCAGTTGCTGAAATAAGGGATTTGAGTATTGTTTAATAATTGTGTATTTATTCTTAGGATGGGTTGAATCATTTCTTAGCCGCAAGGCTCATGCAGTTACAGTGGCCAGGAAGCTAATCCAGCATTTTATTTCACAGGTAGTACAACAGGGAGTGAAAGCCTTGGCTATAAAGCATCAATTTCACACCCCTTATCATCCCCAAAGTTAATGAAAGTAGAAAGAAAATGGAATATTGAAGAGAAAGATTGCTAAAAATACAGCAGGAAACAAGATTAAATTGGATTGAAAGCTTGCCATTAGCTCCCATGAGTCTACATGTAGTAACATAGTAGATGATGGCAGATAAACACCTGTACGGTCCATTCAGTCTGCCCAACAAGATCACATCATACTTTATGCAATGAGTTAACTACATATGTATGCTTGATCATGATTTGTCCTTGTCATTTTCAGGGCATAGACCATAAAAGTCTGCTCAACACCAACCCTGTTCTCCAGCTACTGAAGCTCAATCTGTCCAGCCATGATTAGGACACAGACTGTAGAAGTCTGTCCAACACTGGCTTTTCTTCCCAATTACTGGTGTTTCCATCTAATCACTGCTAAGATTCTATGGATCCATTCCTTCTAGACAGGATTTCTTTGTATTTATCCCACACATTTTTGAATTTCATTCCCATTTTCATCTCCACCACCTCCTACAGGAGCGCATTCTAGGTATCTACCACCCTCTCCATGAAAAAATACTTCCTGACATTATTACTGCAACCTCAATTCATGTCCTCTAGTTCTGTCACCTTCCCGTCTCTGGAAAAGTTTTGTTGTAGATTTTATACCTTTCAAATATTTGAATGTGTGTATCCTATCACCCCTATCTCTCCTTTCCTCCAGAGTATAAATGTTCAGTTCCTCAAGTCTCCCCCTATGCATCTTTTGTTACAAACCTTATACCATTGTTGTCACTTTTCTCTAAACAGCTTCAAGAGGCAGATGCAGCAACCAAACGTAAAAAAATCTAAATTGTTAAAGTCCCTAACGATTTTAAAATAACGAAAAATGCACCAAAAAAAAAAGTCACACATGCTGAGATTGGTATTGAAACGTACAATGTATCAAAGAATCACAATACACATCGTTAATCGGCCCCCAAATCATGCGCAGAGCAGCCAAGCGTTATGTTAGCTGCTCTGCGCATGCCACAAACAGTCAAAACACAGTCAAATCACAAGCACATGGCTCCCAAATCAAAATAAAAATAAAAAAAGGATCGGGAGGGGGCAAGGGCGCTCATCAGGAGCGTCCTGTACGGACGGCCTTGCCCCCCCCCCCCCCGCTGCTCCCCACTTTCCGCCGCTCCCTCCACCCCGAAAAAGCAAAATTCAAGCAGCCCCTGCCCCTCTCCCTTCCTCACTACTCTCACCTCAGCTCCGCCTCCCGACATCCTCCGTCCTGTGCCCCGCCCCCTTTTGGGGTCGTCGCCGCCATTCCCCTCCTCCATCGGGCCCCCCTCCCTCTTACTGGGCCCGTGCAGCGCCTCTCTCCTCTGTCCGAAGGCGCTGCACGGGCAAGAAGAAAGCCTGATGCCTGCCTTTGCCCAGCTTCGATGGCGCGTCTTTCTCCTGCTGGGCCCGCCCCTTTCTGACGTCGGTAACCTACGTAGGTTACTGACGTCAGACAGGGGCGGGCGCAGCAGGAGAAAGACGCGCCATCGCGAAGGCAGGCATCAGCTGATTCAGCTTTCTTCTTGCCCGTGCAGCGCCTTCGGACAGAGGAGAGAGGCGCTGCACGGGCCCGGTAAGAGGAAGGGGGGCCCGATGGAGGAGGGGAATGGCGGCGACGACCCCAAAAGGGGGCGGGGCACGGACGGAGGATGTCGGGAGGCGGAGCTGAGGTGAGAGAGTAGTGAGGAAGGGAGGGGGGCAGGGGCTTCTAGAAGTTTGCTTTTTCGGGGTGGGGGGAGCGGCGGAAAGTGGGGAGCAGCGGGGGGGGGGGGGGCAAGGCCGTCCGTACAGGACGCTCCTGATGAGCGCCCTTGCCCCCTCCCGATCCTTTTTTTATTTTTATTTTTTTATGTGTTTTCTGAGGTCCTTTGGACCAATCACAGCGCTTTTAGCTCTGCTAATGCGCTGGGATTGGCTCAAAGTTTGTTTATTTTTTCACTTAACACTTTTTCCTGGCACAGAGCTGTCCTAACGAGAGGTCCAGACCTCTCGTTAGTTTTCCTGCCTTTTTCCTGCGTAAAGGCAATCGGAAAAGGTTAGTGCATGTCGTTTCAATGGGGTTTTCACACTAATTGCTCATCTCCATTCCGTTTTCGTTAGCTGCTACTGTCGTCGGAAAATAGGCTTAAGTGCATGGAAAGGATAGGAAATTCTTCCCTGAGGGCTCATTTAACGATGAAAAACGTTTAGTGCATCTACCTCCAAGTCTTTTTACATCCTTAGCATGAAACGGCCTCCAAAACTGAACACAATACTCCAAGTGGGGCCTCATCAATGACTTGTAAAGGGGCATCAACACCTCCTTTCTTCTTCTGGTTATATCCCTTTATATATGTAGCGCCTCCTAGGTTTCAGCGCTACTTTGACTCAAAGCAGCAGCAGCAGCAATAGCTACTGGTCACAGAGGTTGGTGGTAGCCAGGCTCCCCTGAGCCAAGGCACATATCCACCACCCTAAATCGCTTCAGAAGTTTAGAAAAAAAATTAAAAAACCTGTGTTGAAAATTTGGAGGCATATGGTAACACCTAAGGAACTCACACTCAAACTCTTTCAGATAACAAAGCTTTATTACACGTCAGATAAAATCTTTAGTAAATAACTTTAAAATCCTTTTAAAAAGTATTGGTAAATTCACTCAATACTTTAAAACCTTGCGAAGTATATTTGTCTAATTAAATTGACTAGCATAACATCAATCCTTAAACATTCCTCTTTAGAGTCAATCACAACTTTAACACAGTGCTCCCTACAATCATAGTGCTAACATTAGTGTCTAACACTATGTTTTCTTTAGAATTGCTCAATTTACAACTCACAGAAGGAAGCTTTCTCTCTCCCTCCGTGCAGAATCTCTATCAGATAAGTGCATTCTAGCTTTATCAAAGAATATGCTTCTTTGTGTTGAAATTTGTGTCACTGTTTTCCTTCACAGGTCCGGAACACTTCAGGAACCTCCTCAGGTAAGTAATATACTTTCACTGCATGTTAAAATGTCTACAGCACAAACACTAAAGTGCTTTTAAAATAATCTTAATGTCCTAAAAATTAACAAAAAAACACTCGATCGGGAACCTCTCCACTTTGGCACTGCTGCAGCACTGGAGATGGATCTGCGGTACTGGAGCTGTATGCGGTGCTAGTACCTGAACCTAGCTAGTTTCACCAAATTAAGAAATCTGACTCCCATTGATATGCACTCTAAATACTCTGTCAGGAAACTATATAGCCTTTAGGTCTGAACCTTTAAGATCTGGGTCTATTCCCCAAATCACCTCTTGTCCTGAGAGCCAAACCTCAGAAGATGTTTTATTAGTCACCTCTGACTCTTCTTTAAAATCAAAGATTTTACCTTTTTTAAATTAAAATTAAAATCAGCCTTTTTATATCAAACACCCTAAAGTGCCCTCCCTGACTTAATCAGGTTACCCAATCTCATCAGCTTTCCTCTAAAATAGTCAAAGCTCCAACTTGGCCTTCCCCAAAATTCTCCAGGCTCTATTATTTATTCAAACTGGTGAACACACCCTGAAAGCACCCTCCTCTTACCAGTGCAAATTCCTAACTGAATTTTTCTCCTCATCCTCAGTGTTGCCAATTACCCAGTCCCCAAACCCGCCCAAAACGTTCACACCTCCGCCCCCGCCTCATCAACCCCGCCCCGCCATCAACCCCACCCCCACCGTCATCAGCTCCACCCCGCCGTCATCAACACCACCCAAAACGTCATCAAACCCCGCCCCCCCACACCCTGAAAAACCGCACAAAAACAGCACAAACCCCCCAAAAATAGCCCAAAAAACCGCGACCTGCAGCGGACAAAAATTTCCTGCAGCGGGTTGCGGAAAACCGCTCACCTGGCAACCTTGCTCATCCTCACAAAAGCTGTAGTCATGGAAACCAGTTCCTAGCTAATGTCACTTGACCCCTCTGGCCAAATCAAGAATCCCCAAACAAAAAGTCACAGTTTTCAATCAGTTTATGGAACTTGGAACTTTTCAGTGCCAGCTCCATTTTGAACCAAAAATCCCCATTGACTATAATGGAAAAGGAACATTTTCTAAATATTTCAATGACCGTACACACTACACACTTCCCGTTCGCTGTACTGGTGTAGCACTACTATCTATAAGCCCCTGTAATTTTGAAATTTAAAAATAGGTCATTTCCCGTAAACACCACATTTTCCTTGAAAAAGTCAAATAAATAATTAATTAAATTTCCCAAAAACTATCCACAAAATGTCCCTTTATCATATATAACCATCAGAATCCAAAAAGTGTTGGCCCATGAAACAACCCCAAATGAATTTTTCTGTGGGTCAGACCCCCATAGCCTACCTAAAGAAGATCCATGGATACCCCTACCAACAAAAATAAAATTTTAAATAATTTTTCCCCGGAGCCCCAGCCAACATGTGCCCAAAAATTACAATTTAAAATTTAAATAATCCAAGCCCAAGGGGCTTCTTATCTTGGTCCCCTTATGTGACGACCACCACCTCAACCTTCCAAAATGGTCTAGAAACGCCGTCAGAGCTCCGTTTCAAATCTGCTGAAAAACAGTGATTTTCCTGGAACTCTGATCAGGCAAGCTAAAAATTGAGTCCCAGGCTTCAATTGCAGGCCTACCCTGAGTTCTGGAGCCATACTGAGCATGTGCAAAGTTCACACATGCTCAGTAGTGCTCCACCCGGCAGGCTAGGCCTAAAGCCGGCCATTTTCCTGCCTTGTGCTGCCTGCCTCTCTTCACTCGCGGCCAGCCCGTCATCATAGCTGGTTGCGTCTTTTGCTAGCTCCTGCCCTGGACCTCCCTGAAGCCACTAACCACCGGGGAATGGCCCAAAAGTTACCCAAAATGGGTCGGGACGCCACTGCCACCTCCAGAGCTCAAAATGGGCCAAATAAATTGACCCTAATCGGGTTGGGACCTACATAATGGCTCCAGATCGCCTCCAGACCCAGGAAATGGATCAGAAGAGACCCGGGCCACCTACAAAGCCTCCAGGTACCAAAATAACAACTTTGTTTACATATACAGCTTATCAGCCTTCTGGCTGTGGTCACAGCCTTGTTGCATTGTTTCGTCACCTTGAGATCCTCAGACAGAATCACCCCAAGGTCCCTCTCCTGAGCTGTGTTTATCAATCTCTCTCCTCCTGTTTGGATTTCTGCACCCCCAGTGCATCACTATGCATATCTTCATATAAAGTTTTAACTGCCAGAGCTTTGACCATTCTTCTAATTGTTGGAAATCTCTTCTCATGGTATCTACTCCCTCTGGTATATCCACTCTGTTGGATATCTTTGTGTCATCCCCATTGCTTTTTTTGTAGAAAAAAAAGTGCCGGTACTCATTATTTTTTATTTTATTTTTTTGTTACATTTGTACCCTGTGCTTTCCCACTCATGGCAGGCTCAATGCGGCTTACATGAGGCAATGGAGGGTTAAGTGACTTGCCCAGAGTCACAAGGAGCTGCCTGTGCCTGAAGTGGGAATCGAACTCAGTTCCTCAGGACCAAAGTCCACCACCCTAACCACTAGGCCACTCCTCCAATCCATTATGAACGGGGTCACCACATGTGGCTCCACCACTATTATAGACACGCCCACATTCGCCACACCCCTTATACCAGCCATGGTGAATATAAACAGACATCATTGAAAATATTATACTAATATAGGAGAAAAAAATAATGTGATTTTTTTTCATTATAAATAATTTCTGTAAGTTACAGCTCCAGTATACCCAGTGCAAAACAAGACAGCAGATGTAAATTCTCAAATTGTACATATTCCAAACACTAAAATGAAAATAAAATGATTTTTTCTACCTTTGTCTGGTGACTTTGTTTTTCTATTCATATTGGTCCCAGTCTCTGATTCTGCTGCAACCTACCAAAGAACGTAACAAGAAGATCATGGAAAAGACTACCAGATTAAATTCAGAAGTGAAGAGGAAAATACGACTAGTGAAACACAAATCAAAGAAAAAAAGGCTAAAGATGTAAACAGAGGTGAGAAGACCTTTTTCCCAAATGTATCTGAAAGGAGATGTCACGGTCCCAGGCTTTAAACAACCAGTCACGAACTCTGGATCAACGTGAGCCCTTGGCCTACTGTCGTCAAGCAGCAGCAGGAGGCAAAACCCCCCAAGCAGGACTGGACTAACAAGCTTGGCTTGGCTGGAACCAGATGCTGGGATGGACTTGGCTTGACTGGGACAGGATTCAGGATACTGGAATGAGCTTGGCAGGCACAGGATCCAGGATACTAAAGCAGGATTCAGGATTTTCAAACAAGCTTGGCAGGAACAGAAGCTGAAAGCAAACAGGGCAGAAACAAGCAGGAAGGGAACTGGAGCTGAAGACAAACAGGGCAGACACAAGCAGGACACAAAGCTGACCCACACAGACAAACAACAGAACTAAGGCTGAAGCTACAGTAGAGGGGACTAGAACAAGCAAGGCAGACTAGGCAGGATACAAAGCTGACCCACACAGACAAACAACAGAACTATGACTGAAGGCTGAACCTAGCACACAAATAGACCGAGAAGAACAGAAGCAGAAGTGCGCACAGGCACCCTAAACAAGGAATCAAGACAGACATGGATGGCAGGGGAGGACAGGGGGCAGAGGAGAATCGTTGGACATGGATGAGAGGGGAGGGAAGGGGAGAGAGGAGACATGCTGGACATGGATAGGAGGAGAGGAGAGAGGAGAAGTGCTGGACATGGATGGAGAGAAGGAAAGAAAAAAGAAGAAGATGCACATGGATGGAGATGAGGGAAAGGGAAGAGAGGAGAAAAACTGCACATGGATGGAGAAAATAGGCAAAAGCTGGATCCACATTATACCTCCTCCAGTCAATTCCACGGAGGAGGACCCAGCTTTTACTTATAGATGTAGGGCAAGAAATGAAGAAGAAAGGAGGAGAGTAAAGAAATAAATGGAAAGGAAGCCCTGGAAATGGAGTCAAGGGAACAGATAAAGAGCAGCAGAATCCGATACTGGGCCAGCATAATCAGAGAAACAAAGTCACCAGACAACAAAGGTAGAAAACATTATTTTCATTTTAGTGTTTGGAATATGTCCACTTTGAGGATTTACATCTGCTATCATATTGTGCAGTGTATAGCAATGTGTTTCCTTCTGTTTTCTGGTATTGTACTGCATGCAGAGTCTAACTTCTTAGGATTTCAGGTTAATTTTTGAAGAATTTGAATAGGGGCTATCTCTGTTCTGCATGTATGACTGCAAGGCCAAGTGTCTGAATAGGGATCTGTTTGTTAGGTTCTGAGATTTTGATAACACATTGTTTTTCAGAGTTGGCAAGACTGTCTGTTCCTGAATATATGTAAACCGCTTTGAATGTACTTGCAAAAAACCTCAGAAAGGCGGTATATCAAGTCCCTATTACTACTACTATTTAGCATTTCTATAGCGCTACAAGGCGTACGCAGCGCTGCACAAACATAGAAGAAAGACAATCCCTGCTCAAAGAGCTTACAATCTAATAGACAAAAAAATAAAGTAAGCAAATCAAATCAATTAATGTGTTCAGGAAGGAGGAGAGGAGGTTACAAGTGGTTACGAGTCAAAAGCATTGTTAAAGAGGTAGGCTTTCAGTCTAGATTTAAAGGTGGCCAAGGATGGGGCAAGACGTAGGGGCTCAGGAAGTTTATTCCAGGCGTAGGGTGCAGCGAGACAGAAGGTGCGAAGTCTGGAGTTGGCAGTAGTGGAGAAGGGAACAGATAAGAAGGATTTATCCATGGAGCGGAGTGCACGGGAAGGGGTATAGGGAAGGACGAGTGTGGAGAGATACTAGGGAGCAGCAGAGTGAGTACATTTATAGGTTAGTAGAAGAAGTTTGAACAGGATGCGAAAACGGATAAGGAGCCCATTTCCCTTTCCCCTAATTCCTGGTCTGTATGCTAATTTGGTTTGTGTCATTTTGGGTATACTGCAGAGCAGGGGCGTAGCTACGGGTCACCCAGTTTAGCTTCAGGCCCGCCCAGAAGCAGATCCTTACCCTCTCCCGACTCCCACCCCTGCCGCAGCGCTTCATTTAATTCTGTGGGCGCTGCTGTCACAGTCTCCCACCCCTGCGCTTACAGTTTGCTACGGCGCTGACAGCAACTCTACAGATGCGGAACCGACGTCCGACGTCCTGCTCCGGGGCCTTCCCTCCGCCGCGCTGATGTAACTTCCGGTTTACGGAGGCGGGACGCGGAAGGCCCCAGAGCAGGACGTCGGACGTCGGTGCCGCATCTGTAGAGTTGCTGTCAGCGCCGTAGCAAACTGTAAGCGCCACCGCGGGGGGTGGGAGACTGTGCATTTACAGCAGTGCGGACAGAATTAAATGAAGTGCTGCGGCAGGGGTGGGAGAGGGTGAGGAAGTCAGTGGGGTGCTGGGCCAGTAAGGGGAGGCTAGGAAGGGAACAGAAGGGTTGGAGGGAAGGGGAGAAGTTTGGGATTTGCAGAGGGTTGGAGGGAAGGGGAGAAGTTTGGGATTTGCAGAGGGGAGGTTGGAGGGAAGGGGAGAGGTTTGGGATTTGCAGAGGGGAGGCTGGAAGGAAGGGGAGAGGTTTGGGATTTGCAGAGGGGAGGTTGGAGGGAAGGGGAGATGTTTGGGATTTGCAGAGGGGAGGCTGGAAAGAAGGGGAGAGGTTTGAGATTTGCAGAGGGGAGGTTGGAGGGAAGGGGAGAGGTTTGGGATTTGCAGAGGGAAGGTTTTGGATTTGCAGAGGGAAGGGGAGAGGTTTGGGATTTGCAGAGGGGAGGTTGGAGGGAAGAGGAGAGGTGCATGGAAAAAGAGCCAGATGCATAAGGGGAAGGAAAGATCGGAAGAGAAGCTGGTTGGGGGATGGGATCAGAGAGGAGAGGGACACATTGGTGTGGAGAAGGGAGAAAGGGGACATAGGTAAGTATACAGAAGGGAGATGATGGGCATTAGGTGGGAGCATGGGGACAGGGACACAAATGTGAGATGCTGTGTGGGGATGGCACATGGGCACAGAGGGGTAATGCCTGACAAGGGGGGGGGGGGGGATATGGAATAGAGATAAAATGCTGGACACTGGAGAGGGGGGTATATGGACACAGAGGGGGGGAGAGAGATACCAGACAAGGGGGAGAATAGGAACACAGAAGGGATATGCTGGGCATGGGGTGCATAGGTGAACAGAGGAATGATGATGGATGAGGGGATATGAACACAGGAGAGATACTGGACAAGGAAATATAGGAAAACAGAGATGGGAGATGGATGATGGACATGAAGAAAGAAGAAATGTCAAATAGGAGACCCTGGCAAGTGAGTTAAGAGAAGAAAGAGGGAAGCAGAAACCAGAGACTGGGACCAATATGATTTGAGAAAAAATGACCAGACAACAAAAAGGTATAAAAATATTATTTTATTGTCAATGTTGTGAATATAATATGTTGGATTTGGAATGTACATCTTGCCAAAGTTGATGTTAAACATGGCTGGGGTCCAGGACAGAAATCTAGGAAAGGACCCCAAAGTCCATTACCAGGCTGCGCCTTCAGCTTCCAGCATGCAGGCTTTCTCTGGCCAAGGAACCAAGCACAATTGCCCTAGTTGCAATCCCTAACACCATCCCTGGCATGTGCCATCTTTATATTTTGCACAGGAGCAAATGCCTTTCTTTCTTGTTTCTCTAGTGTTGTACTACATGCAAGGTCTAGTTTCTTGGGGTTTCCGTTTAATTTATATTTCTAGAGTTTGTGGTCACTTATTCTGTATTTGGCATTTGTGTCTTGTGTGTGTGACTGAGGTATTCTGTTAGCATGAAGTTTCCATGTAGCATTCTGTAGTAATTTGGCTTGTTCAGCTTTCCTGATAAATGTATTTGCATTTTTGGGCCCGACTATAATATTTAAGGCACTTCTTTTTCATAGGTAGGATCTTTGTTTTTGGAAGTTAGTGTTGGCATGGTAGATTTGCTCTAGGTTCTGAGTAACTTTTTGTTTTATAGCTTTTTTTAAAGTTAATTTATAATATGTCTGTAATTGAGATTACACTAGAAAACAAAATTTCTTTGTATGATGAGTTTTATGGAGAATTGTCCTTGCTGTGCTCTATATCCATTGTTGGTGGAGGGCCAGGAGGTTCTCTTGATGCAGAATGTGTTTGGCTTCAATACCATATATTTGTTGGAGGACCATGGCTCAATGGAGCTGAATAGTGCAGTCTATTGTACTTCCCTTAGCTCTCAATTGGCCTGCAGCCACTGAAACCTGCCCTGCAACCCTCATTGAAGTTATGGGGAGAGGGGTAGGGACAGAGCATGGGTGCATCAGGTTGCTGTTTTTTCTCTTTCAAAAAAGTTGGCAACTCTAGTGCCCACCCATCCAACCTGTTGGCTCACCCAAAAATTGCCTTCTGGCTACGCCACTGCTGCAGAGATTTCTTTTTTCCTGGTAAAGGGCTTCTAAAACAGACATCATGTTATGAGAATCAGGTTCTCAACGTTAAAAGTTTATATTTATTTATTTATGGCATTTTATCCCACATTAAACATGAATTAGATTGGAACCTGGGAGCATTTAATATTTTTTTTTCCTGGAGAGAGTAATGCATTGCCACCCCCCAGGCTCTCTCCCCAGCTATAGCCAGCTCTGCAATTTGTGGGGGGAGGGCGCAGAGGTGGACCGGGGAGAGAGCTTGTTGTTAAACTTTAACCAGCACACCACTGGGTGGAGGCATCTCATCGCTCATCTCAGACAGCAAATTTACTTGAACCACTGTGGGGGGGGGGGGGGGGAGGGAGGGAGGAGGAAGCACAGCTGAAGGTTCACTAGGACAGTGGTTCTCAACCAGTATGCCACCTAAAGCTGAGAGATGTGTCTCCAAAAATGTGGCAGAACGCAAGCCCTTGCTTTCCTTAACAACCATATGTGCCTGTGGACTGGGGAGAGTAGAACAGGGAATCAGGTACTTGAAATTCACATAACTGGTGCTTTCTGCTCCACCATTACCCACAATGCTCACTGCTGTCACCATCCACAACTAGAAATATTGCAAATCTGTTCTTCCCCACCCAGCAGTCACCACCTTTCTTTGCATCATTTTCAGCAATAGTGAATGATATATAAAGGATTTTTTTTTTTGCTCAGCCATAAACTATAGTGCTCAGTGTGTCATGAATATGAACATTGTCAGGTGTCACAATAGAAGAAAGGTTAAGAATCACTGACATCATATATTTTTTAGCTGGTCCAGTGTAATCAGTGGTGGGCACTATCGATTTTGAGGCACTCATCCTCTGTGCCTTCACCCCTTTTACAAATAAACATTTACCATAACATCAAAGCACAAGGCCACTTCAGCTCTTCTTCTCTGGATCCCCTCTACCAAGTATCATGGAACCTGAAATTGCTGTTGCAACATGAAACCCCTTAGCATCACATTTTGTCGCATGTGGATGGGCAAATATTTCACTTGATGATGTTTGCTTTGATTGACCTTCTTCATCCCCTTGTCTGTGGATTATTCCCGTTTATTGTCCAGGTTGCCTTCTATAAAACCTTGCAGTACCCTCTTCTTCACCTTTAAACCCTCAAATTCCTATTATTTGCAGTATTCACAGAAAGTTAGCACAGATCATAAGGGTGATTGCTCTAAACAGAATGTCCCATATAGAATACTAGCTTAGTCCATATATTACGCTTAACTTTCACTCCTCTTTACTGGTCACAGGAGATAACTCAGTGAATAAATTCTGTCAATGATACCTGTAAGCCAGTAGTGATAAAAGGCCTTAAATCATAGTTTGTGTTTAAAAATGTTTATGACAACTGTTTTGAATCAGGAAAGGTACCAGATGACTTTAAGGAGGTGGTGGTGCAACCATTATTGAAGAATTCTAAAGCCGACTTGAGAT
The DNA here is from genome assembly GCF_901765095.1 of Microcaecilia unicolor. Classification (NCBI taxonomy): domain Eukaryota; kingdom Metazoa; phylum Chordata; class Amphibia; order Gymnophiona; family Siphonopidae; genus Microcaecilia; species Microcaecilia unicolor. The sequence continues at coordinate 495,678,327 of NC_044032.1, forward strand.
GTGTTGAAAGTTACTATCTTCATTGCCTTTTAAAGTCAAGGTGACAGAAAGACTGGTTTATGATCAACTGGTACAGTTCTTAGACCTGAACAAAATACTTGATCCTAATCAATTCAGGTTTCATTCTGGTCAAGATACTGAAACTTTCTTATTGTCACTATTTGATATTGTACACAATGGATTTAACAACGGTCAGCGTTTTATGTTGGTGATATTATATGTGTCAGCTGTGTTTGATGCTACAGATCATGTTCTGTTAAACAGATTACAATCGATTGGAATTAAGGGTAGTGTTGCTGGTTCAAGTGTTTTTGGAGGATAGATGCTTTTGTGTAACTTGAGTAACATAGTAGATGATGGCTGAGAAAGACCTGCACAGTCCATCCAGTCTGCCCAACAAGATAAATTCATATGTGCTACCTTTTGTGTATACCTGACCTTGATTAGTATCTCAGAAAACAAAAAAGAGGTCCAAAAAAAAATTCCACAAAAATCCAACACGGAAACGAAACAAGTGGAAAAACAACTTCAAGGGATCAATCCAAGACAAGAGATAAGATGCTCCAAAAAAAAAAACTTTATTGAGGACCCAACACGGTTTCGATATTATTTCACACTGAATACGTTGGTACTAGGCTACATTATTCAAGAGACCACATTTTATGAGCTCCACTGTCTGTCAGTATATCTTCTGTGCAACTACTGATTGACCCCTGATGAAGGTTTTTTCAAAAACCGAAACACGGACCGTGTTGGGTCCTCAATAAAGTTTTTTTTGGAGCATCTTATCTCTTGTCTTGGATTGATCCCTTGAAGTTGTTTTTCCACTTGTTTCGTTTCCTTGATTAGTATCTGCCATCCTCAACAGCACAGACCGCAGATTGTTGATTGTTGAATGTCCGTGAACAGTCTAAAATTGAACATAAAAAAAAGACACAGATTCTGTTACTGGCAACCTATGAATCAGTTGATGTTCCAACAATGTTTCAATCTAATAATGAATCTAACCCTGTTGTTCAAAATCTGAGAAATTTAGATGTGATGATACTTGATGAAATTTTGACGATGAAAGCTTATGTTTATAAAATTATCAGGAATGTTTATTTCAAGTTACGTATGTTGAGAAGATTAAAGAACTCCTAAACCGTATGATTTTAGAACTGTCGTGCAGAGTTTAGTAACCCCCTGCTTTGATTATGCATATGTTTTTCTATTAGGATTGCAAAGGACACAGATAAAAGCATTACAACTAGCTCAAAATTCAGTGGCAAGGATTTTATCCGGGATGAGTTGTTTTGAATATATAACCCCTGTATGAAAAACATTGGTTACCTACATTATTTATTTATTGGGATTTATTAACCACCCTTATGAAGAGATTCACCCAAGGCGGTATTTATATAAACTCTATAGAGTTTAGGATTCAGTTTAAAATCATCTATTTTTAAGGTATTAGCACAACAGGTTTCAAAGATTGTAGCATCCCAGTTTCATATATATCAGCCAGGTCATCAGTTACGATCAGATATTCAGCAACCTTTCGATATTCCTTCCCATAATGTTGTTAGATCTCAGAAATATAGAAACATTCCCTATAAGTAACCACCTGCCTTATTTATAATTGCTTTACTCAGTTCATTATATATATTTTGTATCAAAAAATTTTTTTACAATCATAAACTCCACCCAATGGTATGTCTCTTATTATTCCTCCATTATTCTACTGTTTGCTATTTTATATTTTAATATTCTAATCTTATGCATTGCACATCTTAACATTTTAACTTTTATTGACTCAATTTCTTAATATTATATATTATGTTTTGTATACTCTGCTGGAATTTCTCAATGGTTGCTCAACCATGTTTTTATTATATCGGTTTGTAAATCTATTTTGCATATCTTTCAACTAGGCAACTACTGGTATCCAACTTTTATTCACCAGTTTTTCTTTTTTTTGGTTTATTTTTAATATGAGGTATTCCTGCACTTTATTTCATTTTTACACATACACTGATTTAGAGCTGCATTTTGTTGATGGTTTCTTTTTTAATTCACAAACAACCTGTTATCCGTTAACCATTTAACTGTATATCCTACCACAAGATGGCAGTATAAGACTGCCTTGTAACACAGTTTTTGTTTTGAAAAATATAGTTTCTGCCTCTGGATTGGTTTCATCAGTCATTCTGATCTTTTGTTGTTGTTGTTGTTACATTTGTACCCCACACTTTCCCACTCATAGCAGGCTCAATGCGGCTTACATATTATATACAGGTACTTATTTGTACCTGGGGCAATGGAGGGTTAAGTGACTTGCCCAGAGTCACAAGGAGCTGCTTGTGCCTGCCAGGGGCGTAGCCAGCCTTCCGTGGGGGAGGGGTCCAGAGCCCAGGGGGAGGGGGCACATTTTAGCCCTCCCCCCGGTGCTGCCCCCCCACCGCCGACATTGCCGCCCCCCCCCTCCCGCCGCAAACCCGCCGCCGCTGCAGCCTACCTTTAATTTTGCTGGCGGGGGATCCCACTCCCCGCCAGCCGACGTCTTCTTCTCAGTCGCTTCCTGCTCTTCAATTTGTTTGCTGACGTCCTGCACATTGTACGTGCAGGACGTCAGACTCAGAGAACAGAACTGTTCTCTGAGTCTGACGTCCTGCATGTACAATTACGTGCAGGACGTCAGCAAACAAATTGAAGAGCAGGAAGGACTGAGAAGAAGACGACGGCTGGCGGGGAGTGGGATCCCCCGCCAGCAAAAGTAAAGGTAGGCGGCGGCAGGTTCGCCGGGAGGGGGGTCCTGGGGTGAATCTGTGGGGGCCCCGGCCCCCTCAGGCCCCACTGGTGCCTGCAGTGGGATTCAAACCCAGCTCCCCAGGACCAAAGTCCACCACGCTAGCCTCTAGGCCACTCCTCCACCTTCACAATTGTTTACACTACCTCAGTGCCTGGTTCCAACTATGCTTCCATTTATACACTTATGGACATGGACTAGCTATTTAACCATTTGTCATAATACACTTATCACTTATTAGTTCATATTGTTGGCCACATATTTTTAACCGATTCTGGGCCATTACACCACACACATGTTCATTGACACTATGACACAAGGTAAAGACATACAAATTTCTGGTTTAAAATTATAGTTTGTTTCTGGCATGCTTTTACAGTCTGAAGACTTAGTCACAACCCTCCTTACAATTTTGTTTAAAACTCATCCTGCTTGCTTTTAGATAAGGTAAAGTAACATCTAAACATCTGGCTTTGGTTTAATCTCATAGTCACTCTGACCTGTTTTTTTTTTTTTTTTTTAAGTGTTCCAATGCACAGCGCGATCAGTCTATTGTTTTTAAATTGTGGTTTTCTGCTTTTATATTTATGGCCATTTTAGGTATTATATCTACAGATATACAGTGGGGGAAATAAGTATTTGATCCCTTGCTGATTTTGTAAGTTTGCCCACTGACAAAGACATGAGCAGCCCATAATTGAAGGGTAGGTTATTGGTAACAGTGAGAGATAGCACATCACAAATTAAATCCGGAAAATCACATTGTGGAAAGTATATGAATTTATTTGCATTCTGCAGAGGGAAATAAGTATTTAATCCCTCTGGCAAACAAGACCTAATACTTGGTGGCAAAACCCTTGTTGGCAAGCACAGCGGTCAGACGTCTTCTGTAGTTGATGATGAGGTTTGCACACATGTCAGGAGGAATTTTGGTCCACTCCTCTTTGCAGATCATCTCTAAATCATTAAGAGTTCTGGGCTGTCGCTTGGCAACTCACAGCTTCAGCTCCCTCCATAAGTTTTCAATGGGATTAAGGTCTGGTGACTGGCTAGGCCACTCCATGACCCTAATGTGCTTCTTCCTGAGCCACTCCTTTGTTGCCTTGGCTGTATGTTTTGGGTCATTGTCGTGCTGGAAGACCCAGCCACGACCCATTTTTAAGGCCCTGGCGGAGGGAAGGAGGTTGTCACTCAGAATTGTACGGTACATGGCCCCATCCATTCTCCCATTGATGCGGTGAAGTAGTCCTGTGCCCTTAGCAGAGAAACACCCCCAAAACATAACATTTCCACCTCCATGCTTGACAGTGGGGACGGTGTTCTTTGGGTCATAGGCAGCATTTCTCTTCCTCCAAACACGGCGAGTTGAGTTCATGCCAAAGAGCTCAATTTTTGTCTCATCTGACCACAGCACCTTCTCCCAATCACTCTCGGCATCATCCAGGTGTTCACTGGCAAACTTCAGACGGGCCGTCACATGTGCCTTCCGGAGCAGGGGGACCTTGCGGGCACTGCAGGATTGCAATCCGTTATGTCGTAATGTGTTACCAATGGTTTTCGTGGTGACAGTGGTCCCAGCTGCCTTGAGATCATTGACAAGTTCCCCCCTTGTAGTTGTAGGTTGATTTCTAACCTTCCTCATGATCAAGGATACCCCACGAGGTGAGATTTTGCGTGGAGCCCCAGATCTTTGTCGATTGACAGTCATTTTGTACTTCTTCCATTTTCTTACTATGGCACTAACAGTTGTCTCCTTCTCGCCCAGCGTCTTACTGATGGTTTTGTAGCCCATTCCAGCCTTGTGCAGGTGTATGATCTTGTCCCTGACATCCTTAGACAGCTCCTTGCTCTTGGCCATTTTGTAGAGGTTAGAGTCTGACTGATTCACTGAGTCTGTGGACAGGTGTCTTTCATACAGGTGACCATTGCCGACAGCTGTCTGTCATGCAGGTAACGAGTTGATTTGGAGCATCTACCTGGTCTGTAGGGGCCAGATCTCTTACTGGTTGGTGGGGGATCAAATACTTATTTCCCTCTGCAGAATGCAAATAAATTCATATACTTTCCACAATGTGATTTTCCGGATTTAATTTGTGATGTGCTATCTCTCACTGTTACCAATAACCTACCCTTCAATTATGGGCTGCTCATGTCTTTGTCAGTGGGCAAACTTACAAAATCAGCAAGGGATCAAATACTTATTTCCCCCACTGTAGGTCTTTTATTTTTAATTTCATATTCTTCTCAATCAACATGTATGCTGGTGGAAGCGGACCATGCTTGCTGAATGTTCTTGATTTTTTTCTTTGGTTTAAGATGCTTTAGAACAGTGTGACACCTAACAATTAAGAACATAAGAATAGCCATACTGGGTCAGGCCAAGTATCCTGCCTCCAGCAGTGGCCAATCCAGGTCACAAGTACCTAGCAGAAACCCCAATTAATAGCAACATTCCATGCTACCAATCCCAGGGCAAGCAGTGGCTTCCCCCATGTTCATCTCAATAACAGACTATGGACTTTTTCTCCAGGAACTTGTCCAAACCTTAAACCCAAATACGCTAGCCACCATTACCACTATTTCTAGCAGCGAGTTCCAGAGCTTAACTATTCTTTGAGTGAAAAACATATTTTTCCTATTTGTTTTAAAAGTGTTTCCATTTAATTTCATTATACCTATTCTACACCAATCAGGTATTTATAGACCTCAATTATATCCCCCTCCCCCCTCAGCCATCTCTTTTCCATGCTGAAAAGTCCTGAGCTCTTTATGGGTCTTTCCTCATATGGGAGAAGTTCCATCCCCTTTATCATTTTGGTCGCTCTGCTCTTCTTTGAACCTTTTCTAATTTCATTTTCTGCACACTTTTAACCATACTGTGCTCTCTGTCACCCTGCATCCTCTTTTTTTTATTCACATTTTTTCTTTTAGTTCAGTATCCACATTAACAATTTCTTCAAGTGTTTATGCCTACACATTTAGTTTTCTTTTCACTTTTGACACATACATATTTTTTAAATGTTTTAAATATGACATAATTCTATAGGTTTTATACATAATCTCACATGGTTTGATCCCTTTTAACCTCCTTCAGTCACACTTTTCCTTTTGAAATATGGTTTTATTTGTTTTATTATGCAACAGTGGTTTGTCATGGATACACATATGTATCATATTATTTACTTTTTATGTTTTTATCATTTTACTGGGTAACAGTGGTTCATCATGAATGCACATAGATAGATATAATATTACTATTTATTTATATATTCTATTTGTTTTTCTGTCTATTTGTGAGGACCTTGAAGAAGGTTTTACAGCTGAAACACAGCCGGTGTTGTGTCATTTGTACCAACACATCCTATTTTTATTATTGGAGAACAAACCTTTATTCACTTGATCATCTTGTGACTTTTTTTTTTTTTTGTGGGGGGGGGGGGTGGATCTTCCACCTTCCAATGCTTGATGGATTTCATTGACACACAGTGATCAGCAGTGTTGTAGCCCCACTTAGGAAGATATTTGGTGGAACACGGGGGGGGGGGGGGGGGGGCTTTTACAAAGACGCATAGGCATCAACGTGCATCCAACACACATCACATTGGAACTATCGCTTAGCTACCGTGTGCCCCGGGTGGTAAATCCATTTTTGATATGCGTCCTAAATATGCGTTAGAAAATATTTTCTATTTTCTACTGCGTAGTGCTTACCCAGTGGTAATCAGCAGTTTACACAAGCCAGTGGCATAGCTACTTAGGGCCACGGGGGCCTGGGCCCCCGTTGATTTGGCCCGGACACCCCTGCCGACGACCTTCTCAACCCCCCCTTCCACCGTGAGATACCTTTGCTGGTGAGGGACCCCAACCCCTGCCAGCCGAGGTCCTCTTCTTCCATCACAAGGCTTCATTCTGTTTCTGATGTGCAGGACATCAGACTCACAGAAACAGAACGAAGCCTTGCGTGGGAAGAAGAGGACCTCGGCTGGTGGGGATTGAGGTCCCCTGCCAGCAAAGGTAGGTGATAGTGGCGGGGGAGGGTTGGCGGCGAGAGGGGGGTCGAGAGGATCATCAGCAGGGGGCTCAAAGTTGGTGGCGGGAGGGTCAGCAATGGCGGGGGGGGGGTCAGTGACGCTGGAGGAGGCTAAAATGTGCCCCCTCACCTCTGGTTCTGGACCCCCCCTCCCGCCGAAGTCTGGCTATGCCCCTGACACAAGCTAACGATTATCGCCCAGTTAATGCATGAGACCTCACCACTAAGTCAATGGCGGTAAGGTCTCAGGCTGAAAATGGAGGCATGCTGTTTTTAATTTTGCCGCATTTCCATTTTGAGCCACAAAAAGGCCTTTTTTCCAGGCGCGCTGAAAAATGGACCTGCGTGCATCCAAAACAAGTGCCTACACCAGCGCAGGCCATTTTTTGGCACACCTTAGTATAAGGGCCCCCTGGGTGTCTTAATTGTCTTGCGTGGAATTCAGAAAGGGCTATGGCCAGGGAAGGAGCATTTCCCAGCTGTAGGTGCAGTGTTATAGAACAGGGTCATTTATACGCCAGTATTTACACCAGGTTTCAGCAGGCATAAATCCTTGCACCCAACGTTGGGTGTGGGAATCTGCGTTAAATACTGTTATACAAAGGTTGCTTTGAGTTAAATGATCTTTACAGAATGTGGCCATATTCTATAAAGCTTATGCTCCTAAAATTTACACTCCTAAATTTATGAGCTTAATTTATGCTCATAAATTTAAGATCCTAAATAACAGGTGTAATCTATGCTCCTACATATATTTAGGAGCATAAATTACACTCCTAAATTCAGGAGCATAAAACTTTGTAGAATAAGGCCCTTAGTGCTTAGCGTGGATCTTAACAGCACCAAATTTTGGGCACCATTTTGTAAATCTAACCCAAAGTGTGCACTTCTTTAGAAAGAATATGTACTCATGACAACATTCATTCCAGAATGAAAAAAATGGTCAAGCAAAAATAAATTGTGCTTTCCCCCCCCCCCCCCCCCCCCATCCCTTGAGAAAGCAGATTAGTATAGGGCAGTGGTTCCCAAAGCTAGTCCTTGAGGCACTCTAGCCAGTCAGGTTTTCAGGATATCCACAATGAATATTCATGAGAGAGGTTTGCATGCATTGCCTCCATTGCATGCAAATCCCTCATGAATATTCACTGTGGATATCTTGAAAACCTGACTGGTTGGGGTGCCTCGAGGACCAGGTTTGGGAACCACCAAAAGAGAAGCACTGACATATGTAAAAATGTCTCCCTGTAAACCTGTGTAGTGTTCTTTAGTGATTCTCTTATATGGAAACAGAATCATAATGATGTACACAGACTACTACTACTACTAGCCCCATATAAACATTTCAATATCCTTGAAACACACTTTTGGGAATGGCTATGTTGGATATATTTCAGCACAATACTAAAGGGATAAAGTATCTTGCAAGAGTAGCAGAAAATATTAAAGCTTGACATTTCTACCACTTCTGAATTGTTGCTTTTTTTTTTTAGGGGGAGGGGTGAAATGATTTACAGTCTTTTTCTATTCTGGTACATACTGTGTGGATCCAGATCAGCTCAGTAGAGGGGGCACTCAGTCTATTTTCAGGATACACAGAAGCAACATGACAAAACAGCAGGAAAACACATTTCTGGGATGGTAATAATTCTCAAGACATGCATTAAACTAAACTATTATCTTTAATGTTCAATTAGCACAATCTGCATTATAACAGTTTAATGATATCATATTTATTTCACTCAATTATCCCAATTAGAATAAGCTTCTGAATCCATATCTGCTAATACTTAAAAGAAAATAGCTGTCATTCATCCTTTTCTGCATTTCCTGGTTAGAGACTTAACATATTTGACTTTGTAGGGTTCTCCAAGCAAAGCCTTGAACACTGATACCAGCTTAAGAAGTTGTTTCATCTCTAATAAAAAGACAAGTGTGTGTGTGAAAGTCTGGGGCAGGAGCACAATCAGCCACAACTATGCCAGACCCTTGCTGGATCCTGGAATGATGGAAACCAGTGATTGCCTCTCTTTCCCTCACCAATCTTGCCCCTTATCAAAGAAATCGCAATCCCTCCCTTCCTAGTTTCTGATGATTTTTTTTATTCCCCCCTGTCATAATTCAGAAGAGAGGGAAACCATTAAGAGACATCATTTGTCACAAAAATGTCATTTGCCAATCATAATGGTCACTTTTCTTAAAACAAACAAAAAAAGCAAGCATGCATTATGAGATAGATTCAATAAATGGCTTTCAAAGTTAAGTAAGTAGCCAAATATCTTTTTTGTACTTTTGTTCCCTTTTTTTCTTGTGTTAGGTTGTGGTTTATATTGATTATTGCTTACACTTGTAGGTTTATTTTCTTTATGGTGTTGTTTTATAGTGATCTTAGTGGCTTCTCCTGATGAAGATAATCAAAATGTGGTCTTGCATTAGGGAGCTGAGGAGCTGACAAGTTTTATCTCCAAGCGTCAGCCAAATAGTTGTCTAACGCCTGTTGCATTACGTCCATTGTATGATTTTTTTCTGCTTGTAGTAGTATTTTGGAAGCACTGTTGAGTTTCAAGCTTGGAAGATGGTAACTTCAATTTATCAACTACATCATTATCTACAACTTACTTAGATATTGTTTTTGAACGCCTTCATTGTTGATACGCCTTTATGGAGCGGCGGTTTGCTTGCTTCTGAACTCAACCACAATTGTGTCTCTACAATATTTTCAATTCAGACCATGGATTGAATGACTAATACCAGGCTTAGAAATTTGACATGACCTTGGAAGGTATGAATGGGTTCTATGTATGAGAAATGGGTGATATTGATATTACAATAAATGTTTTTGATATGATTTGAATAGCACTCTGGAGTATATATATTCAAAGTATATTTCAAAGTTAAGTGCCAAGATCATCTGTAAAGGGTGTTCTGTGTGGATCATATAGAATACTAGTTTAGTGTGTACTTTTTGCCTAACTTTGGCCATGAACAATACACCTGCCAAGCGCTGATATAAATGCTGGTGCCCAACTGGTAAGAGTTAGGCATGCAAATGCAGGTATTCTATACATGCATGCTATAAACTTTAGGTGTGCAGCATTTTATGGGCATTCCCAGAAGTTATGCACAGTGTTATAGAATAGGGCATGGGTAAATCCACGCATAAGTCCTAATTACTGCCAAGTGTTTATTAACTCCAATAATTGATTGTTATGACAAATTTATTTACATGCTGATCTGAGATCTATGACAAAATTTGGGTGATCTATACAGAGTCTGGGGGTATGTGCAAAAAGGACACATGCATATGCACATGTGATGATTCATACATGTGCCCACTATTGGGAAAGAGCGTACACACTAACAACATTCATTGCAGAGCAACAATAGATTTTAAAATGATTAGATTTCTTTTGAAACGTTGTGGTATCCTATATAATAATTCTCACCTCCAACGTTCTATGCTTGGGACCGTGGATCCCTGGCTGCAAGTGGTCTGCGAGGCAGACATGCACGGACGTCACTGACGTCAACACAGCTCATTCCAAGGCAAGGGGAGGAGTAGGGAAACATGCGCAGCGTGTTTCCCTACTCCTACTGCCTCGGAATCAGCTGTCACCCTCCCCCCCCGCGCTATGGCCCCCTCGAAACCCACCCCTCCCGCGAACCTGTCGATCCCCCCCCCAGAACGCCGAAAACTGCCGCCACCGCCGCCGCCGTTGTTGTGCTACCTTCCCTTCCCGTAGGTTCTTCAATCATCTTCTTAGAAAGTTTAACTCCGTGCGTCTGACGTCAGACGCACGGAGTTAAACTTTCTAAGAAGATGATTGAAGAACCTACGGGAAGGTAGCACAACAACAGCGGCGGTGGCGGCAGTTTTCGCTGGCACGTGGGGGGGGGGGAACGACAGGTTCGCAGAAGGGGGGTTTGAGGGGGCCCTAGCACGGGGGGGGGGGGGAATTGCCTGCCTAAGGCCCGTTTCCTTGCCTACAGAAACGGGCCTTTTTTACTAGTATCAAATAAATTGAACCTTGTGTAGTATGTTTTGCTGTTCTGGCTGCCCATCCCTAGAAACCATCTCTGCCAGTCCTGGCACTGTCACTATACCTTCTTCTAAATGTTGCCAGCAAAATCCACTGAGTTGGGGCAGGAGAAGTGACCAAAGTTGCAAGGATAGACATTTGATACCTGAAATCAGCGGGGCGGGGTGGTGGGGCGGTCCGCCCCGGGTGCACGCTGCTTGGGGGGGGGGGGGTGCAGAGAGCAGCCGCGCACCTGTCGGCTCTGCTGGTTCCCTGCTCCCTCTGCCCCAGAACAGGTTACTTCCTGTTCCAGGGCAGAGAGAGCAGGGAGCCAGCAGAGCCGAGAGCAGCACAGCTGCTCCCAGCAGCCAAAAATGCACCCGATGGGTTTGTGTGGATGCGCCGGGGGGGTTGCACATTGGTGATCCGCCCCGGGTGGCAGCTAACCTAGGGTCGTCACTGCCTGAAATTCAGGGTTTGGGGGAGAGAGAGGAAGCCTTGAGGCACGAGTGTAACCCTAAAGGTAGGAAGAAGAGATGAGGAAAATGGGAAGAAAGCCCTTCTTAGCCTGCTGCTTTAACAAATAAGACAGAACCAGGGTTCAAATTCCACTGATGAGTAACTTTCCTAATAAACCCAAGGATCAACCCTCCATTGCTTCAGTACAAAGTCACCTTCCCTCTCTCCCATTTACTAAGCCACTCTAGCAGCTGACACGACCCGTTCAAAGTATGGGGTCCTTTTACAAAGGCATGCTAGCATTTTTAACATATGCTAAACGCTAGAGACACCCATATATTCCTATAGGCATCTCTTGCATTTAGCACATGCTAATCATTAGCATGCACTAAAAAAGCTAGCATGCCTTTGTAAAAGACCCTTTGAATGGGCTGTGTCAGCATTAGTATGCAGCTTAGTAAACAGGGGAGTTCGAATGTAATCCCTCTGGAGACTGGGCATGTAAGGTGCAGGGAGCTACCAATGAAAAGGCATGAGCCAAATATAAATAAAGATATGGGATAATCAAAAACAGATTTAGCACACAATAAGGACTATAAATTTAGAATATTAGATTTTAAAAAAAATCTAGTTCCAGATGAGAAACCCCCATTTTTAGCATTATAATGATTCTGTGTGTGCACTGTCCAATGTTACCTGCATGCATGGTAAGATTCATAAAATGCAAACTTGTTTCCATGAAGACCTCTCACCATCCAGACTAATCTTGCTTTCTTCAAACTGTAATCTATCCCTTGATTTTAAATATCAGCCTCTACTTATACTTAATTTCATTGTAAAAAAAACTCTCCAATTTCCAGACAGTTAAGACAGTTAAGTGGTACAAAATTCAGTTCTGTATTTCACAGTTCCTTGACCATAAAGATAATAAAACTAACGTCAGATTTATTGTTTTAAGCTACTGTTATCATGCAAGAAAAAGCCAAACCATTTATAATAGTACAAATAAGTCATCTTGAGTTGTGTAAGTCAAATAATTGAAACAACCTTTTTTTACTTGTCCAGTGTTTTAAAAGCAATATTGTTATATTATAATCTGTACTCAAAATTATGTGTATATAATAGGCACTATTATCTGTATTTTTAAAGCAAAGAGAGGGAAACGTTTGTCCACTGGATCTTCATGACACACGCACGCAAACAATTCTGTTCTACAAAATTAAATATATAGCAACATGCTCACCCATCCACCTCAACCTGTTGCTATTCGTGTTAAAATCGGCTTCGTTTATTGTTTGAACTGCAAAAGTGACTCCTTCAAGCATTGGTAGCTTCCATTTTAAAAGCTCGATTCCTTTTTTGTGATTTTTCACGGAAGAGCAACGTTTTCCGCCGATTTGCTCTGTCAAGGAGGAAAAGAAATGCTTGCAGAAAAAGAGAACCCTTAAATCAGAGGGATATTTCAGTAGAAGACCGTTTTCATTGCTCTTTTTGTAAATTACGGGGGTTGAATGTACATTAATAATCAGGCAAGACTAGCAATGTGTTCAGAATCAGAGCGTCTTTCGGAATGTAAAGCCCTCGATACCTCGATAGATCGACCTACATTTAGGGGGCGGGGGGAGTCTGTGCTATCTTACTACAGAGGTTTCCTTCCTAAAATATATTTCTACTATAATAACGGAGTGCATCCACGGTTATTTAGAATCATTCTGCTTGCAAAATTTTGAACAAGAATAGTCCTTTTTTTTCTACTTGAAAGATTAAAAAAAAAATTAAGCTCTTATTTTAGTTCTAAAACAACACTGCCTCTGTTTCACTAGTTGTATGGTTTTGTTTTACTTCTAAATCTTAACAGTCTGCTTCTCTCCACTTTCTCCATTTATCTTCAGCAGTCCAACCAATAAGAAAAGTTAAACCATGCACTTTAGAAAGTTAATCTTTTTAAACTCCGGTATTTTAACATGCATTAATCCTTCAATATTTACCTGAAACGGTCAGGCGCAAAGTCTGAGGTCGGCTGAGCTGCTACAATTCTTTTAAATCGGCAAGTTAATGGGCGATATTGATTTTGCTTTTGCTTTGTAAAGATTGGTCCTGGGACTACAAACAATTTCAGCGAACAAGTGCAACGGTTTAAAATTATTGAGTGTTTCTGGAAATCTGCAGTACTGATCCATATATATATATATATATTTAACCCTTCAGAGTCTTTACGGTTCTAGGCTAAGGGAGGAGCTGTACATAATTACGTAATTAGCACATTTTTACCAAATTAGTTCTTTTTCTGGACCCAGAAATCTTAGAAAATATTAACACGGGTCTCATATTTAATTACTCATAAAAATAAGGATTATCTCTCTTAAGATACGTGGTTAAGGATTCTCATCAACACACACAAACAAATCAACACACAACGGCTACCGAAATCAGGAAGGGCAATGTTTTAACCTAATGAGCTTGAATTTTTTCCAAAGTAAATAATTTAGGGCAAGGCTGCCGGGTGTTATACAGACATGGCGTATCTTTTAATAAATTGCATAAGCAGATCAAGGTTTTCTAAATCATCTCCTTTAATTCCAGCTTTGTAAAACCATTGAGCTGATGAGTTAGAAAATTGGAAGGAAGTTCAGTGTAGAAAAGTAAACTACAGCCTTGTTGCATTTACACGGATAATAACGTTCAAAATCCGCGCGAAGTCTGAAGCTGTGGGACATTGCCTTTAATAGCAAACTGTACAATCGGGGCATTTTTCATGCAGTTTAATTTTTCTTCTGCTCTAAGTATTGTTATTTTGTTACCTCCAAAACTAAGTTGTTTGTGTGTTTTCCAGCTGTGTGGTGTTAGCATGTATTTCCTCTAATGTTTTGTTTTTTTGGCCAGGTTTTGATGTGCGACGGGCGCGAATTTCCTAGTGTCATCGACTTTTTTTTCTTCTTCCAACAGAAAGGGGGAAAATGATGCGGGTGTTTTATAAAACACAGCTGGAAAATATTTCTGGCAACAGATCAAACCCCCCTCACCTCTCCCTCAACGTCTATTTGATTAAGAAGCTGGTGCACTGGGATCCTTCTCCACAGACTAAGACAAACGCTAGGAAGGTAGACCTTAATCGGTCTGAGCAGCGTGAAAACTGAGAAAAACTTCCATCTGAAAGCCAACAAAGCAAACTTAACCCCCCCCCCCCCCCTCAAAACAAACAAACAAACCAAAACGAATAAGAAACAAAGGCAGAAAGCGGAAGTAGATAGGAAGCAAAACGTGCCGCTCGTGCAGCCTGAGAGTAGCCTTTTCTGTTCACTCACAGATCCGTCCCAAAAGATCTGTTGTAGAGCTAAAGGAGTGAATAACAATGTAAAAGACCTTACACAGGACCTCGAGGAACCTGATCTTTTCTCTTCTGCCCAGATCTAACTCCGGGGACTTTTTACCTCTATCCCAAAAGCACAGCAGACTCTCACCAAACCCTACATCTTCTCGAATGATCAGACAGCCTGTGATACCCCACAAAGCTTTTGCTAATCTGCTGTTTCCACCAGTTCCCTCCCCGGTCTTCTTCCTTAATCACCTAAATGGCTCTCAAATGGATGAAAGCATCATTTATAAAAGGACATTATTTTGAAGAGAAAGGTCACCTTAAAAAGAAGGGAGACATTTAAAAATGTTCATTAAAAGGATGACTTGAAAGGTGGGACGTGAACAAGCAAGAGTTTGTTCTGAAGTCACTGGTTAGGTTTTCCAGTCTCAGGAGTCTGAAGATCGGGAGGTTTTCAGGGTCGAATATCGCTTATATGATAATATATTTAAGATAGATTTGTTATTCAGTTATCAGAGTGAAATGCAGTAATTATTCTTACCACTAATAAGAAACGTTCATTGTGCAAAATGTAACTCGCCTATTTATTAAATACAGAGAATCAACTGGTAACGTATTTTGAAATATTCATAAATATGCATAAAAACGCTGAGTTCAAACCGACAAAATATTTTAATAAATCTGGTGTCTTTTTCTTTGTGTTTCAGTTTATTACGTTCATTTACCTATCTAATCAAGAACTACGCTTAATTTTTAAAAAAGTGTAATACTGCTAGAATTGAGGAAAAATTATTTGTAATTTGAATATATTGAAAACATTGCATTGAGTACTTTTTCTTAATGGTTGGAGTCGGCTCATTGGAATGACTTTCCACCTTGATAAAAACAAAGCTGCTAAATGTTTGTTATATACTACTTTGCATTATTATTTATATTTGAGTACCTCATATTAAGCATACTGTGATGTAAAATCAATTCAGTTAAAGCATGTTGAGGTAGTAGTGTCTAACTACGGATGCTTCAGTGGAGGAGAAAGGGTTCTGAAAATGAATGAACACACTCCAACTGAAAAATTGGATCTTTAAAGCAAAATTTGATCTTAATCTGTTTTATGAAATGGATCTTAGGGGCTACTCTTAGAAATCAGTAGGAAGTAAGAACAAAGCTGTGTTTATTCACTACTATCAGAAGGGTAGAAAGCATTTAAGTGTAGCAACCTGTCTAACATGGAGTGGAGGAGTGGCCTAGTGGTTAGGGTGGTGGACTTTGGTCATGAGGAACTGAGTTCAATTCCCACTTCAGGCACAGACAGCTCCTTGTGACTCTGGGCAAGTCACTTAACCCTCCATTGCCCTATGCCAGGGGTGTAGCCAGACAGCCAATTTTGGGTGGGCCTGAAATTCATGCCCCCCCATCCCCAGCCCCCCTCTGCTCTGCTCTTCATCCCTCCCTCTCATCCCTCCCTCTACCTACAAGCCCACAATATTAAAAGCTTTCTTCCTGCTCAGTCAGCACTCTTCCAAACAAGCCAGCAGCACTTTCCTTGAGCTGATGCCAGGGCTAGCAGGCTGTGCATGCATGCATGAAAACTAAGCACATGAAGAGGGGCAGGGCCAGTCTTAGCAAGTGTGGGGCCCTATCCTAGCTCCACCCCTTCAAGCTCAGGGCCCCCTCCCTCTGAGCTCCAGGGCCAACACCCCTCCCCCTGAGCTCCCTCCGAGCTTCAGGACCATCCCCTCTCCCTCCCTCCCAGCTCCAAGGCTCCCCTCCCTCTGAGGCCTCCCCCTGGGCTCCAGGGGCCTCCCGCCCTCCCTCCAAATTTTAAAAATCATCTTATCTCATTGGGTTACAGCAGCAGGCAGCAGTGAAAAGCGTGCAAGCTTGGCTCTTCAGGAGCCTTCCTTTCTCCCTCTCAGCTCTGGTCCCAACTCCCGCCCTCATTTCCTGTTTCCGCAAGGGCGGGAGGGCAGGACCAGAGCTGAGAGAGGGAAGGGAAAGCTCCTGAAGCGCCGAGCAGCTCGCAGGCTTTTCACTGCTGCCGCCTGCCAATGTAACCACGACAAGGTAACTTAGATGACTTTTAAAATTCAGAGGGAGGGGGACTGGAACTCGGGCGGTTGGGGCGGAGTTCAGCTGCACCGCGCAGGGCCCCCTTGAGCGCGAGGCTCTATGCGGTCGCCTTGCCCTAAGACCGGCCCTGAAGAGGGGCTGGTATTGGTTTCAGCTCGAGGCAAGTGCTGCCAACTGCCATTTTGAAAGAGCACTGGCTGCCTGAGAAGGAGGAAACTTCAGCTGACAGGGTTTGAGGGCCTCTGCAAGCCATAGCAAGAGTGCACAATTTTGGGTGGGCCAGAGTCCAAATAGGGTGGGCCCTGGCCCACCCAGGCCCACCCATGGCTACGCCACTGCCCCATGCAAGCCACATTGAGCCTGCCATGAGTAGGAAAGCGCAGGGTACAAATGTAACAAAAACAAATGTCATAAAAATATGATCTTCTTAACCTTAAGGGAAAACTTGATTCACAAAATTGCTCACCAGAAAATAAAACACTGTTGAAGTTTTCTTGACACACAAACGGCTGGATCAAGTTGTTGTGGTAAAAGCTTTGCCATTTGCAAAATGTTTAATTACACTCATTCATACAGCAGCTAGCTTTTGTTTTAGGGGTCCTTTTACCAAGTGGTGGTAAAAGGACCCCGTGGTGGAATCAGTGCATGGGTTTACCGCACACCTAGGCCTCTTTTTACCACTGCCAGTAAAAGGACTTTTAAAAATGAAAATGGCAGTGCGGTAAGGGCACTGCTGATTACCACTGGCTAAGCCCTTGGTGCTAAAAAATAATTTTTGAAGCCAGAAATGCAGCGCAACAGAAGTTGGTACTACCGCAGTAACCCGCCAGTAAGGCAGAATTGCTGCTGTACTGCGGCTTGGTAAGGCGCATGGATATGACGGCGAGCTAGGGGTGGGAAGTACCGCCAGGCTGCTGCTGTAGCCCAGTAATACTTTCTGTTTAGCAAGCATTAAGCCTACATTGGGCATACCACTGCTTTGTAAGGGGCCCTTAGTTAAGAAAGGATAGGAAGAGACTGATACAAGGCAGTCTCAGCTTCCCAGAGGATATGATTACACACTATTTTGTAATTGTCACTTGTTAGTAATTTACCTTTTTTTAAATTCAATGTGTTACAATCACATGTCATCAGTCTGAATCTGCCTCTACTATATTACATGTATCCAGACATCTAGACTGCTAGCTGTTGGAGACTAAACTTTTGAATCTGAGGGCTAGGAAAGAGCTATAGCATTGCCAACTTAGGAAGGGGCACAAAGCACCAGAGTCTGTTTTCAGGAGAAAGAAAGGGAAGATTTAGAGAAATTGATGGTGAAAGGCATCTCTTTTGTACTGACTCATTCAGTCTATTTGCTTAAAGCTGGGCTGCTGGGATTTGAGAGACCTGTGGTGCTGGCTGCTCACCTATTGTCTCTTTTTCGCCCGCCTTTCAGAAAAAGATAGAACAGCTTCCCTTGAAGCAACTGGTTAGCTGTCACATTCAATCCACACCCATGGATGCACTAAACTTAATTTCAAAGGAACTCATGTTTTGTGTTTACACACATACTCTTTTGGTGTCACAGAGATGGGCAAGAAGCTTATGTCTAGCACTGCTGTTGAAGATATGATGACACTGGTAACTTGCCTTGTCTGTCAGTGGTGGCCTGATGGCCTCTCAACCAGAAGAACGCATTGAATGGAATATTTTATGGGAATGCTACTGGCATTTGAGTTTGGACCATTTCCACCAGCGTTCTCTGCTTTATGTAATCAGATGTAAAGTGCCTAGTCTAAGTCAACAGATCCTTAGAAGTGCCACTTGTGTTCATGAGTGGAAGCAAGTGTCCATGCTGGCCGCAAAGGCATTCTCGTGCTTTTTGCATAAACTGTTCAATGGTTTACTACTATTGCTGGAGCCAGCATGTGGATCACCCTGTTCTAGGCCAATAAAGTACTCCATTTACTCCTTGGTTGAAAACTTGGAAGATCTAAAATGGATAAGGCCCTGCCACTGAGACTCTTCAACTGCATTTATTTTATTTAGATTTACATCACAACCTTTTTTCATTAGTAGCTCAAAGTGAGCTACATTCAGGTACACCAGGTATTTCCCTGTACCTGTAGAGCTTACAATATATATTTCTACCTGAGACAATGGGGGATTAAATAATTTGCCTGAGATCACAAGGAGCAGCAGTGGCATTTGAAGATTCATAGATGTGGGGGTTGAGATTGGGTGGGACTGGGGAGGAGCAGGGCTGTGCCAAGGGTCTGTGGTGCCCCCCTGCAGAGGATCAGTTGGCGCCCCCCCCCCCCCCCCCGCAGATGAGCAGTTGTGCACGCGCGCCCCTCCCCCCATGAAGATGATTGCTGCCCTCCCATCCACGCTCCTCTCTCCCCTGCCCTCCCGCTCCCATGTCCCAACTGCCCACCCTCTTCTCCCCCCCCCCCCAAGATCCCTTTTAAATTTACCTCCGTCTGGCAGCGAAGGCGCAGCGTCAGTGAAGGAGGCGGCGCTCCCGACGTCTCTACTAGTCTTCCCTTCGCTCAATGTCCCGCCTTCTTCTGACGTCATTTCCTTGATGTCAGAAGAAGGCGGAACACTGAGCGAAGGGAAGACTAGTAGAGATGTCGGGAGCACCGCCTCATAGTAACATAGTAGATGACGGCAGAAAAAGACCTGCATGATCCATCCAGTCTGCCCAAGACAAACTCATATGTGTATACCTTACCTTGAATTTGTACCTGTCCTTTTCAGGGCACAGACCATAAAAGTCTGCCCAGCAGTATTTCCCGCCTCCCAACCACCAGTCCCGCCTCCCATCACTGGCTCTGGTACAGACCGTATAAGTCTGCCCTCCCCTATCCTCGCCTCCCAACCACCAACCCCTCTTCCCCCCACCTGCTCCGCCACCCAATTTCAGCTAAGCTTCTGAGGATCCATTCCTTCTGCACAGGATTCCTCTATGCATATCCCACGCATGTTTGAACTCCGTTACCGTTTTCATCTCCACCACCTCCCGCGGGAGGGCATTCCAAGTTAGTTGCTGTTGAGACTTGGAAGGAGGAGGAAGTGCTGCCAGAGGCTCTGCAGGCTTCCAGGGGGAAGGGAGTGAGGCCTAGCTCCTTCCCCAGAAATGAGGAAGGTCCCTGGGGAGCGGTCCTCAGGAAAGCCCCAGGCCAGGGGGTCTCCTGGGGCCAGGGACCAGAAGGCCAGGAGAAGGAGTTCCCTCTCTGGCAGGGCTCCAGAGAGGAGGGAAAGGAGCCCTGTGGATCGAAGAGTGCAGGCTTCCACGGGAGGAACCCAGACCGGTACCCCCCTCACAGTGGCACGCCATCTAGCAGGTGAGGGGGGGAGAGAGCTGGGGGAGGCCCCAGAGAACAGCAGATCGGAGGAGAGAGAGGAGAGAGCAGAGGTAATGGAGATCTGCCGGGAGGCCCTACCGGTGTCAGAGGAGGAGGACAGTGACTCCTCAGAGGAGGAAGATTTCACAGACTATAGTCAGGATCCAGAGGACCCGACCAGTGGCCTGATTCAAATGGTGAGAAAGATAAAAAGCACAGAAAAAGAGGTGGTGAGGCAGCCATGGGCAAAGAAAGTGTTAACTCTGAGAAATAATTATATATATATAAGAAATGATATTAAAAGCTTGAAGTTTGAATTCTTTTCACTCTGCCAGCAAAGTAGTGAAGGAATGCAGGCTGGAATTAATTAGAGTCTAGTTTGGCCGA
Source organism: Microcaecilia unicolor (assembly GCF_901765095.1). Taxonomy (NCBI): domain Eukaryota; kingdom Metazoa; phylum Chordata; class Amphibia; order Gymnophiona; family Siphonopidae; genus Microcaecilia; species Microcaecilia unicolor. Next base: position 495,698,722 of record NC_044032.1, read on the forward strand.
GCTAAGGTTAGGAAAGGTCAGTGAGAAATGAAACTCTGTCCCTTGTGAATTGCCAATGCTAGCTGGCACATCTGTAAATTATTAGGCTTACTGAATAGTTTTGTAAGCAGGCACGAGCCAGACATATGACATATTGTAGTTTAAGAATAGGCTGAAATACTATTTAGAAGTGCTTAATATGTAGATAGCTTAGATATAGATATATCTTATAAGATATATCTGATTATGCTTATTTTAGAATATGTTGTATTCTGTGTAAATTAATAATTCTGTGTGGAATGTTTGTTCAACTTTCTGTCTGACGTTCTGAGTAGGGCTACAGTGAAGGGGGGCCAACATGTGTTTTGAATTAACTATGGTCTTAGCTAGTTCTGTGTATGGAGCTGAGAGGTGAAAAAGGTCAGAACTAGTCAGCTCTCTTCTCCTTGATTAATTATAGGTAAAATGCAGGAATGGTCTTGGAAGTAATAACCTGATATGTATGCTATTAATTAAGATTGGCTTTTGACCTCTTTAATGAATGCCAGAGTTTAGTTAGCAGTTAGTATGAACCAGACTAGGAATATGAGAATAACCAATGTTAGATGGGGCCTCTTAGTCTCTAAGGGAATCCAGTCTAAGCCATAGATGAGACATCAATCATAATGAGAAATGTAAGAGACTGGAGACCAAATGTCTGGCTTGAGGGGCCCCAGGTCACAGGTCAGTTTAGGATGTCTGGAACCTATGTAACTGATATTTCAAAAGTAATGATTGGTTGAGGCAAGGTAGCCAATCAATGTCTTAACCAATTGGGAGAGTAAGGGGGCTGGGCTAGGCTAGGCTGGATAGAACAGTATTTAAGTAGGAGCAGAAGCAGTTTACGTCAGAAAGAAGAAAGGAAGGAGCTCAGAAGAAAGAGAAGGACAGAAGGAACAGACAGAAGAAGGAGAAGACAGCATAAGAAGAGAAGCAGCTGAGACAAAGACACAGAGAGCTGAGACAAAGACACAGAGAGCTGAGACAAAGACACAGAGAGCTGAGAGAGAGGAGAAGAGAGCTAGAACTGATGTCCTGCTTTGTTTGCTGGCAAATAAAGAAGATTTCTCCCTCATTCTGGTGTGTGCTGTCTGACTCCTGAGGCATCACAAATTCCTATCTCAATTCCTGCAACAATTCTTGGTGGCAGCGGTGGGATTCTGAATCCTGCATTAATCCCAGCACCCAACTGACTGGAGAACATACGCCGGGTATGTATTCTGTATTTTGTATTGTAATTCTAGCTAGAAAATTGTAAACCAGCCCCTCAAGAAGGAGGGAAGGAGAATCTGATCAATTCTCAGCAAAGGCCCTAGTACCTTCTAGTCGCGGGGACTAGAAGCGAAAACGCTTGAGCTTATCTGTATCTGAGAAATCTGAAATTGTTGGGTGGGATTTTCTGTATGGAATGTGTGATGAGTGAATGCTAAATGAGTGCGGACTTCTTATAGCTGCATTTCCAATTAACGCGAGTTCAATTGGTCAGCAACGGAAGGAAGCGATTGCTGTCTGTCTACCTAGTGTCTCGAGAGTGCAGACCCCTTACTGCACTTTCAAAAATTCCCTCCCTTTTTGTGTGTTGTAACTGTAAGCATTATGGGTGGGACATCATCTAGACAAATTGTTACCCCCCTAGACTGTATGCTTAGAAATTTCAAGAAAGGTTTTTTAATTAATGATTATGGACAGACTTTAAGCTCAGGTACTTTAAGAACCTTGTGTGAAGTTGAGTGGCCATCTATGGGAGTGGGGTGGCCCCCTAGTGGCAGCTTAGATATTGAAGTAATCCGGAAGGTCTATAGCATAGTAGTAGGAGAATCAGAATATTCTGAACAACTCCCTTATATAGATTCCTGGGACAGCCTTGTGACTGACCCTCCCTCCTGGTTGAAAACTTATATGGGATCCCCAGTAAAATTCATGTTAGGCCGTGTTCAAAGAAAGATTAGAAAATCTAAACTAGAAGAGGGAAAGAGCCCCAGGAAGCTTACCACCCAATCGGTGGCTTCCGCCCCTACCCTGTCCGAGAAACCCATACTCTCTGATGACCCCTCAGACCTTGAGCCACCACCTTATGGCCCATTGTTGGGGTTCCGTGCCACCCCCAGAGATCCACGCCGCCCAGCCCAAGCCTCTCCAGCACAGGCTTCTCCGGATAGTTCTTCCCCTCCTGTGCGAACCCCACCACATCCTAGGTTGGACTTTTCACCTGGCCTCTACCCTTCTGTGCCAAATCCTCTCCTGTTAACCTCTGTAGACCCACTTTGGGCTCCACTCCCTGACTCCTCAACTCCTGACAGCCCAGCCTCTCCCTCTAGCACCCCTACCCACTCATTAGGGGCCCGGCATCCCTTTCAATGGACTGAATCACCTGTGACCACCTCTCAGTCTATGAGTACCCCTCCCCATCCCTCAGGGGTTCAACACACCTCCACTGAATGGGTTAGACCTGCTGCAATCACCTTTGAGCATGATAGGAGGGTAGCTCCTAGCTCTACCTCAGGTTCCATCCCCACTTCCTCGAGAGTTCTGCCACTTCGTCAGGTAACTACCACTCGACCGGATCCTAATAATCAGGGTCAGGTTATACAGGCACAGGCCTACCAGTATGTACCCTTCACAACCACCGATCTCCTGAATTGGAAGACGCATTACCCCTCTTATACTGAAAAGCCTCAGGCAGTGGTGGACCTAGTGACTAGCATTATGGCCACCCATAACCCAACCTGGACTGATTGTCAACAACTTCTCCTGACCCTCTTCACAACTGAGGAGAGGCGGAAGATTTTGCAAAATGCTGAGGCCATCACGCGAGAGCGTGTTCCCGACGGGACACAGGATCCAGAGGGATGGGTTAGAGCTCGGTTTCCTCGCGCAGCTCCAGCTTGGGATCCAAATGATGGGCAGCACTATGAACTGTTGTCTGGCTATTGCCGGGACTTACTGGAAGGTATGAGGAAAGGCATAAAGAGGCCCATTAATCTGGCAAAGGTCTCTGAAATTCTCCAAGGGGCAACTGAATCCCCTGGGGCCTTTCTAGAGCGACTAATTGAAGCCTACAGAACATACACCCCATTTGACCCTGAAGCCCAAGAAAACCAGAGAATGGTGAATAGCGCATTGGTGGCCCAGAGTATGCCAGATATCCGGAAGAAGTTGCAGCGTCAGGAGGGATTCGCAGGGATGAATACCACCCAGCTAATTGAGATCGCAACCAAGGTTTTCATTAATAGAGATCAGGAGGTGCGCCGAGAGGCTGACCGGAAGATGCAGAAGAAGGCCGACCTTTTAGCGGCAGCCATTACTAATTCCACCCTTAACCGAGGTCGACCTCTAGCTAATGGGAAGCCAAAGTGGGACCCCGGACCACCAGCCAGGCCCCGAGATTCCTTCAATCAATCCCGGCCAAGGGGGGAGAATCCCAGACCAAGATTGGAGAGGGACCAGTGTGCTTATTGTAAGGAAAGAGGGCACTGGAAAGATGAATGCCCCCAGAGGCGCCAGGGACTGAGAAGGGGACCAGGAGATCGAGGAAGCCGAGGCCGAGTTCGAGAGGGAAGATATGAGCCTCCTGAATCTGACATCATCGGGATAGCCGAGATGGCAGAATGGGACGAATAGGACAGACCGGGTTCCTACAAACTGGGCTCCCAGGAACCTATGGTCAAGTTAACTATAGGGAGCCGCTCAATTCCATTCATGATTGATACAGGAGCTGAACATTCTGTTGTGACGGAGCGATTAGCGCCTGTGTCTGGAAAAACTGTCCGAGTGGTGGGAGCCACGGGGGTGCAGAACCGGAGGCCCTTTCTGACAACCCGTAGATGCCAATTAGGCTCACACATAGTCACTCATGAATTCTTGTATATGCCAGACTGTCCAATCCCTTTGTTAGGTCGAGACCTGCTGTCCAAGCTTAGGGCCCAAATTTCTTTTGACTCTGATGGCCAGACTTCAGTCTCCTTTCGGCCCCCAACATCCAGCCCTAAGGGTATATTGAGTTTCTGCTGCCCTCTTGAAGAAGAATGGCGGCTGCATCAGTCGCATGGCCAAGTTGACCTACCCCTGGCAGACAGCTTTCAGGTCAGTGGGGTATGGGCAGAAGATAATCCCCCAGGGTTGGCCCGAAATATTCCTCCTGTACATGTAGACTTACTTCCAAGTGCCCGGCCAATCCATCTTCGTCAATACCCAATTCCCAGAAAGGCTCTGGAAGGGATTCAAGCACATTTGAATCGTCTGTTATCCCATGGAATTATTCGTCCTTGCCAGTCTCCATGGAATACGCCACTATTGCCAGTTCAGAAGCCAGGGACTGAGGACTACCGGCCAGTCCAAGACTTACGAGTGGTCAATAAATCCACTATCTCATTACACCCTGTAGTGCCTAATCCATATGTCCTGCTAGGATTGATACCTTCTGGGGCTACCCATTTCACAACACTAGATCTAAAAGATGCCTTCTTTTGTATTCGGGTGGCCCCAGCCAGTCAATTGCTTTTTGCCTTTCAATGGGAAAACCCAGTAACAGGAAGGAAGCTTCAGTATACATGGACCCGCCTGCCACAGGGGTTCAAGAATTCCCCCACCATTTTTGGGACAGCCCTAGGACAAGACCTTAAGACTTTTAAATCTGAGCCTTCCAGGCGAGTTTTACTCCAGTATGTAGATGACCTCCTGATTGCAGCAGTGACCCAGGAAGAGTGTTTTGAGGCTACCAGAGAATTGCTGGAGCTACTCTTGGATGCAGGCTATAAGGTCTCACGCTCAAAGGCCCAACTTTGTCAGTCAGAAGTGAAGTATCTGGGCTTTTGCATTTCCCAGGGAAGTCGGAGACTGGATGCTAGTAGGAAGCAAGCGGTAGCTGCAATTCCCCAACCCAAGTCCAGAAGAGAAGTTAGGGAATTTCTGGGAGCAGCCGGATTTTGCAGAATTTGGATTCCAAATTTTGCATTGATGGCGAAACCCCTTTACCAAGCCACAAAGGGGGGTGAAAAGGAACCATTTGAATGGGGACCTACTGCTCAACAATCCTTCATTGCCATAAAGAAAGCCCTACTCCAAGCCCCTGCGTTAGGCCTTCCTGATGTGGAGAAACCTTTCTCACTGTATGTCCATGAGCGACAGGGGGTTGCTCTGGGTGTGCTGACCCAGATGATGGGATCCTGGCAGAGGCCTGTTGCATACCTGTCTAAACAGCTGGATGGAGTGGCTAAAGGATGGCCAGCCTGCATGAGGGCCATTGCAGCAACAGCCTTACTGGTCCAGGAAGCTGATAAGTTGACCTTGGGGCAAGAACTGGTTGTTAAAGTCCCCCATGCAGTTCTCACCCTCATGGAGTATAAGGGCAATCACTGGTTTACAAATAACCGTATGGTTAAGTACCAAGCTAGCTTGTGTGAGAATCCACGGATACACCTGGAAACAGTGGCTACATTTAATCCTGCCACCCTTTTGCCAGCATCTGAGGGACCACCGGATCATGACTGTATCCAAACCATGGATGAAGTGTACTCTAGTTGACCAGATCTTAAAGATGTTCCATGGAGGGACCCAGATGTAATTTATTTCACAGATGGAAGCAGTTATGTGGAGAACTCCAAGCGACTGGCAGGCTATGCTGTGGTGACAGAGGACAAGGTGATAGAAGCAAGAGCCCTGCCCCAAGGAACTTCAGCTCAGAAAGCAGAACTTGTGGCCCTCATACGAGCTCTGGAGCTAGCAGCAGGACTGGTGACTAACATTTATACTGATTCCAAGTATGCCTTCACAACTCTACATGCTCATGGAGCTTTGTATAAGGAAAAGGGACTCATAAATGCTGCAGGCCAACCTGTTAAGTATGGACCTGAAATACTTCAGCTGCTAGAGGCTGTGTGGGCCCCTAAGAAGGTAGCTGTCATTCATTGCAGGGGACACCAAAGGATAGATACTCCAGTGGCCCGAGGGAATCGCCATGCTGATCGGGTGGCCAAGGAAGCTGCTCGAGGACCCCCAGCAACTACTGTGACTCCCCTGTTCCAAATTCGATTGCAAGAATGGACACCTATGTATACCCAAGTGGAAGAGAAATGGGCTCAAGAAGAAGGTGCAGTAAGGAGACCTGATGGCTGGTTACATCTCCCTGATACCAGAGTTCTGGTGCCACGCCACCTAGCTTGGCCTGTAGTGTCTCAAGCTCATGACCTATCACACTTAGGGAAAACAGCACTAGCCCGTCTACTCAGTCGAGTAGTGGTGCTGGAAGGATTGGATAGTCTGGTTGCCACTGCCTCTGCCCGATGTACTCTCTGTGCCCAGAATAATGCTCGTCAGGGACCCCGTATTCCACCAGGAGTTCAGTCTAGAGGTCTAACACCCTTTGAGTCCCTAGTTATAGACTTCACAGAAATGCCCAAGAGCGGTAGGTTCCGATACCTCTTAGTCATGGTCTGTACCTTTTCTGGGTGGGTGGAAGCATATCCTACAGTCACTGAGAAAGCCACAGAAGTAGCTCGAGCTCTCCTTAGGGATGTCATCCCCAGGTATGGACTGCCCCTTGCCATAGGTTCAGATAATGGTCCCGCCTTTGTTGAAGCTACACTTCAGGCCCTGTCCCGCGCATTGCGCATTACCTGGAAATTGCATTGTGCCTATCGTCCCCAGAGTTCAGGGCAGGTTGAGCGAGCAAACAGAACCTTGAAAAATAGCCTAGCAAAGATTTGTCAGGAAACCCAACTGAAATGGCCACAGGCACTGCCACTAGCCCTCTTCCGCCTCCGATGTACCCCAACTAAAGGAACAGCCCTCTCTCCCTTTGAAATTGTGTATGGGAAGCCCCCAGCCATTTTACAGGGAATTAAGGGAGACATAGGGATTTTAGGGTCTGCCCAGGTGCAGGAACAGGTAGCCCTCTTGGGTAAGATAATTTCTGAGCTTCAGTCTTATGTGAGAGAAATAAACCCTGTCCCCTTCCAGGCTCAGGTACATTCCTTCCTGCCAGGGGATAGAGTTTGGGTGAAAGACTGGAGGCTCCAGCCTTTGGGGCCCCGATGGAAAGGACCTTTTACTGTTTTGCTTTCTACCCCTACAGCTGTGAAGGTCGCAGGGATTACTCCATGGGTCCATTGGTCTCGAATTAAGTCTGCTGATCAGACTGAGCCCAGCACGGATCAGACGGAGCCTAGACAGTGGAGAGCAGAAAGTGATCCAGCGGAGCCATTGAAGTTGCGCTTGACCCGAACCAAAGAATCTACTAGCTGAAAAGAAGGGTCAACTGCATACTGCAGGAGCGGCTGAACTTCGGCTTCACACTGAGACTCTTTCTTGCCTGATTCTGGCTTTTTTGGAATTTGAAAGCTTGATCCTTGTCAGTTGAGGGTCTATCCCAACTGGTATAAGAACTCAAAGACTGAGAACACTATATGAGAGTAATCTGTGATTAGCACAGACTGTTGAAATATTATTGCTTAATTAGTTTGCTGTATTTGTTTTAGATTAAGAAGAAAGAAAATGTTAGTAGTTTGGATGCTTTTGTTGTTTTCTACTCCTTGCCTCCTTGTTCCTAATACCCCAACTCGCTCCAACCTTTGGTTACACTCAGTCCAGGAACTAATTAGCCAAGCAAAGATTACTTCCCCTTGTATTGTGTGTTCCCGATTTTCTCCTTATACCACAGATGTCCCAGCTGTTCCTGTTCCTGTGCAACTCCCAGCTCTTATACCTCCCTACTTTTCGAGTTCAGGTCCTTGGAGCCAGGATTATACTTGGTGGTCCTTTTATAATGCTACTTCCCCCTCTGAATCTTCTCTAAGGCCAGTTTTTACGTCTCCCTATCCAGCCTCTGGAGTGTTTTGTTTAACAAGAAGCATCTCAACTGTTCTTCCCATTCCCTGTAACTATACTAATGTTCTCCCAGAAAAAGGAGAATCTGTGTGGGTAGTTTCTCCAGGTACTCCTATGTGCCCTGCTACCATACCTGTAGATTATGACCCAGGTGATTATCTGGCTCCTAAGCGTACCACTGAGAAGACTATAGTGTCCAAGCTTATTTTCTACTTTCATAAGTCCCCGGGGTATGAAGAGTTACTAACAAATGAGCAGCCTGTCACAATTGGGGATTGGCGCCTATGGTGTGCAAAGTCTCCATTTCGTCTTCGTTCCCCCTGGGATAGGGGCTCGCATTATGGGCACCCTAAGTACCCTGTCCAGCCTGAGCCAACATTTATTGGGAACTTTCCTCACCCTCTCCTTGGTCATTACTGGCTCTGTGATAATGTCCTCCACATGATTCTTCCCCCCACATATGATTTTTGTGTATTGGTAACCTTGAATTATTTTCCTAAAGTTATTCCTCTTAAGCCGCTATCCCCGCACCGCTCTAAGCGAGAGGCTTTGTCCTTACCCTCCTCCGTTGCCACAGAGGATGAGGCGATTGAATTAGCCCTCCAGTATATTAATTCTACTTATCCTCTGACTAAAAAGAGACTTGTAGCCCTTTCTGCCACGGCCTGGATTCCAATTGGGGGCCCGGTAGCGGGTATTACTGAACTAGGTATGGCTACCCGGAGACTTCAATCCCTACTCCATGTTTTAGTTCATGAGCTGAACGTGGTAGTCAATGCATTGCAGGATCAAATTAATGAATTAAGTATAGTTTCTCGGTATAACCGTATGGGTCTTGATTATCTCTTTGCAGCCCAGGGTGGCCTCTGCACAGTGCTAAATTCTTCAGAGTGCTGTACTATTGTCATAAATAGGACGCATGTAGTTAGGCATGCCATGGATAAAGTCCTACAGTTGGCTAGCCTTAATGTGGAGGATTACCGAGGAGGGTTAGATCTTACCTCCTGGTGGTGGTCATTGACCTCCTGGATACGTCCCTTGTTCATTTCCCTAATAGTCTTAGTTTTAGCAGGGTTTTTGTTTTGTTTCTTGGCCTCATGTGCTTCGGCAGTATGCCGTCGAACCTTAACAAGTAGGGTAATGGTGATTCACAAGTCTATTCCTAGTTAGGATCACTATAATCTCCAGAGTTTGAGATGTGAGACTTATTTCTGCATAAGCTGATTTTAGTCTCAAAGGGGGGAATGAGGCAGCCATGGGCAAAGAAAGTGTTAACTCTGAGAAATAATTATATATATATAAGAAATGATATTAAAAGCTTGAAGTTTGAATTCTTTTCACTCTGCCAGCAAAGTAGTGAAGGAATGCAGGCTGGAATTAATTAGAGTCTAGTTTGGCCGAGCTAAGGTTAGGAAAGGTCAGTGAGAAATGAAACTCTGTCCCTTGTGAATTGCCAATGCTAGCTGGCACATCTGTAAATTATTAGGCTTACTGAATAGTTTTGTAAGCAGGCACGAGCCAGACATATGACATATTGTAGTTTAAGAATAGGCTGAAATACTATTTAGAAGTGCTTAATATGTAGATAGCTTAGATATAGATATATCTTATAAGATATATCTGATTATGCTTATTTTAGAATATGTTGTATTCTGTGTAAATTAATAATTCTGTGTGGAATGTTTGTTCAACTTTCTGTCTGACGTTCTGAGTAGGGCTACAGTGAAGGGGGGCCAACATGTGTTTTGAATTAACTATGGTCTTAGCTAGTTCTGTGTATGGAGCTGAGAGGTGAAAAAGGTCAGAACTAGTCAGCTCTCTTCTCCTTGATTAATTATAGGTAAAATGCAGGAATGGTCTTGGAAGTAATAACCTGATATGTATGCTATTAATTAAGATTGGCTTTTGACCTCTTTAATGAATGCCAGAGTTTAGTTAGCAGTTAGTATGAACCAGACTAGGAATATGAGAATAACCAATGTTAGATGGGGCCTCTTAGTCTCTAAGGGAATCCAGTCTAAGCCATAGATGAGACATCAATCATAATGAGAAATGTAAGAGACTGGAGACCAAATGTCTGGCTTGAGGGGCCCCAGGTCACAGGTCAGTTTAGGATGTCTGGAACCTATGTAACTGATATTTCAAAAGTAATGATTGGTTGAGGCAAGGTAGCCAATCAATGTCTTAACCAATTGGGAGAGTAAGGGGGCTGGGCTAGGCTAGGCTGGATAGAACAGTATTTAAGTAGGAGCAGAAGCAGTTTACGTCAGAAAGAAGAAAGGAAGGAGCTCAGAAGAAAGAGAAGGACAGAAGGAACAGACAGAAGAAGGAGAAGACAGCATAAGAAGAGAAGCAGCTGAGACAAAGACACAGAGAGCTGAGACAAAGACACAGAGAGCTGAGACAAAGACACAGAGAGCTGAGAGAGAGGAGAAGAGAGCTAGAACTGATGTCCTGCTTTGTTTGCTGGCAAATAAAGAAGATTTCTCCCTCATTCTGGTGTGTGCTGTCTGACTCCTGAGGCATCACAAATTCCTATCTCAATTCCTGCAACAGTGGTAGAGTTGGGGAAACGGGTTAAAATGGCAAAAGCCCTGTGCAAACTAGCCCCAGTGGAGCACCGCAAGACTTATACAAAGGAGGTAACCCGTTTACTCAAGCTTCTTCAAAAGAAAGAACATTTGCTGGGGGCATTGAAAAAGGGCCCTGGGAACCCTCTGAGAGAAGTTTACATCAACAGAGAAAGAATGGCCTTGGGGGGAAAAGCCCTGACAACCTTCAAACAGTCACAACAGCAAACAGAGAAGGAGAGTAGGAGCTCAGACCTTGGACCCCAGAACACCCAGGGGCCAGAGGAGCTTCCTGGGCCCAGTACCCAAAAGACATTACAGTATATGCAGTACCTTGCTAGTCAGTCTCTGGCAGCTTCTGGAGCAAGCAGGACTGGAGGTGGGGCTGGAGAGGCATCCTCGTTAAGGGAACCTGAGGTTGGAAAAACTGAACAGGAAAAAAGTTTTAAAACCCAGACTTTTCATCTGGTAGAAACAGGGGCTGGAAGTTCAGGAGAGAGACTCTTTTCTACACCAGTGATGGTGGAAGCAGAACTGAAAAACTTACTTGAGCAAGAAGCAAGAGGTCAGCAGAGGCAGTTGCAGCCACAGGTTTTGTGCCCATTGCCTGCAGCAGGAGTTGAGAGCAGCAAACAAACACTGACTCCATTGCAGCTGGGGAGGCCCCGCCCATGCAGCACTGAGGGGCTGGAGGTCACGGCCAGGCAGGCTGCAGCACTGCCAAAGACTGAGAATGCTGAGGTTTTAGCAGAGGAAAACCTGGTGACAGAGAGTGCTGCAGCTGGACAAACAGCAGGTGAAAAGGAGGGGTTCTCAATGAAGAAAGCACAGGAGGATCAGGAGTGTTTGCAACAAACCGGCCTGGCAGCAGAGGCTCCAGCCAATCGGGCTGTGGGAGCAGGAAAGACTGCAGAACAGCTACAAATGCTGGCAGGTGAAATAGCTGCAGCGCCAGAAGATTCCCCATGTGTGAGAGGGCAGGCACTTCTGGAGTGTGGGAAGCCTCATCCGCTTGGCGAAACAGCGGGGCTGGAGGATCCGACGGAGCAGAACGTTGGAGAAAAAAGGGACCCGGTCCAGAGAGCAGGTTTTGGGCGGGAGGGAGGGGTACTTGCCTTGCCATGCGCACCAGAAGTAAACGTAACTGGTGGTACTGGGGATTCTGATTCCGGCCAGACAGCGGGGTGGTTGGTTCTGGGGGGAGGGGTTGATTTGACGGGAGGGGGGCAGGGGCACCGGGAGGGGACCGGTTATATAGGGGAACCTGCTCTCAAAGTTCATACGGACCAAATCGATGGGGAGACAGGCAGGGTTTCTGTTGCAGGAGGCATTGAACTGATGGACACTGTGACTGCAGGGGATACGAGTGCTCGGGGGGTGAGGGGTGCAGGGGACCAAGGTTTGCTGGTTGAAGGGGTACAAGGCATGTTGGGGGGAGGGATAGGGAGGGAGGCTGAGAAACGGGGAAGGCTAGAGAAGGAGGATATGATGCATCAGGAGCGGGGGGGTCCCCGCGCTGGAGAAGGGGGGGGACGGTGGGGGGGGGTCCGTCCTTTGCGGCGGTGGTGGGTGGAGGAGGCGGGCGCAGGGGAACTAGGGGGGTAGGGGGCAGCGGGGAACGATGGGGAGGGGGGTGGGGGGGAGGCCAGGTTCCCAAAAGGAGGAATGTGGTACAATTGAAATGGGTGGGGGAGGGGGGGATGCCAAGCAGGGATGCAGTCCTGAGATTGGTCCTTGGTCTAGGATTCCTCCCAGAGGACCTCTATGCCTGTATTCATCCGGTGAATATACCAGAATACGATATCAGCTTTCTAACCCAGCGAGGCATGGAGGTCTTCTGGGAGAGATACGAAGGGGTACGGGGGAGAGGGGACTGGAAGAACTACCGGGCCGTACCGATTAGCAGACCCGACCTGGTGCAGGTAACCCTTCTGGTTCGAAATGAGTCTCTATCAGGGGCGGACCTGGCCTTCTGGCTACAACGGTACGCAGAATTGCGTACCCCCTTGTCCAAACTCCCGGACCCCAGTAGGGTGTGGGCTGGAGGTTGGGGTGCGCAGGTTAGGCTGAGGCAGGCAGGGCATGTCACCCAGCACATTCCCTCCTCGGCGTTCATCGGCAGGGATCGGATTCTCTGCTTTTATAAGGGGCAGCCACGGCAGTGTCACAAGTGCGGGTCGTTTAGACATTTTAGTATGTCATGCCCGGTTGTGCAGTGTGGAAAGTGCGGGTCTAAGGAGCATCCCACGGAGTCCTGTATGTCTATTCGGTGCAACCTGTGTGGGGGTCTGGGGCATGCATTTCGAGCCTGCCCTTGGGCCTCCCATAATGGGGGTGAGGAGGAGATAGATAGGGATGGTTCAGGTCAGGGGGAGGGGGGAGGGGAAGCAGACCATGATCAGGTTCCTGGGGCGGGGGGGAAAGGGTCCAGGGAAGGACAGGGACAGGTAGAGGGGGGGGGGGCTTGGGGGAGGGTCGGAAGCGGCAGGAAGGGGAGGATGAGGGCTGGACGCGGGTGTCCAAGAAACAGCGAAGAGGAAAGGGGGGAAGGGGGGTGGGAATGGGGATAGAAGTAGGGAATAGATTCAGGGGTTTGGAAGAGGAGGGAGGGGTTGAGGAACTGGCTGATGAGGAGGTAGAGGATGGGGGTAGCCGGCAGGACGGGTTGGGAGGTAGGGGAGAAGGAGTGAGGGGAACAGCGGGTAAGAGGAAAGAGAAACGGGGGGGAGGGTTTTGAGGGACAAAGAGGGGGGAAGGGTAGGGGGGGAGGTGGGTGGATCGGGGGAGGTGACAGCTGATGCAGGGAGGGCGGGAGAGGAAAGGAAGGTAAGAAAGGATGTAGCAATGCAGGCCCGTGAGGGGAGGGAGGAAGGGTCGGAGGCAGGATTGATGGGAAGGGTGGAAGAAGAGGAGGTAGTAGGGGTGGAAGAGGGAGGAGAGGAGGGGGGCAGGTCGGTTGATGATCCCCAGGGAGGGAGGGAGGTGGGTGAAGACAAAAAGAAGGTAGGGAGGAAGAAAGCAAGGGTGGGGGAAGGGATGTTTAAGCTAGGGGTCCGGGATTGGGCGGAGGAGGAAGAAGAGGGTGGAGGGGAAGGGACCACGGATGATGGTGTGGAGAGAAGGGAAGGCAGCCAGGAAGGCGGGGGGTGTGGTAGCGAGGACTGATGGCGGGACTGCTATTGGTGTTCGCCACACTTAATGTGGCTAGTGTCGCCTCCCAGAGGGCAAGAAGCTTGGCATTTGATGGCCTCTCTGCTGTGGAGGCGGACTGTTTCCTCCTCCAGGAGACCCGGTTGCAGACGCTGGAGGACATCCGGCGGGCAAAGAGGGCCTGGAGATGGGGACCCTCTATCTGGGGTCTGGCCGGGGAGAGGTATGGGGGGATAGGCATCCTCTTTAAAACCAATAAAGTAGAGATTCAGAGGGTGGTGGAGCTGGGTATTGGTAGGTGTTTGGTGTTGGATGTAATATTGCGGGGGGTGGCCTTGCGGGTGATTAATGTGTATGGACCGCAAAGCAAACAGGGAAGGTCTGCATTGTTCAACAAAATTAAGCCTTACCTATACACTTCAAGGCAGTTGGTGTGGGGAGGAGACTTCAACACTATCTTACGGAAAGAGGATAGTTGGGGGCGGGCACCACAAGTACGTTATGATGGGGTTCGACTAGCGGGGATTATGAAAGGAGCAGGGCTGGTGGATGTACATATTGCACTTGGTGGTGGGAATCAGGGTTTCACCTTTTCACGGGGCACCTGTAGGAGCAGAATTGACCGGTTTATAGTTCGGGAAGGGGCATGTAGGCAGGCACCTAGGGTGGTGGAAGTAGATTTCTCTGACCACAGGATGGTGATGATAGAGTTGGGGGGAGGGGGGGCGTGCAAGCTAGGGAAAGGGTTGTGGAGATTGAATCTCAAATGGTTGAAGGAGGGGGTGTTGCACCAGGAGTACCTGGAATTCCTAGCAGACCAGGTGTCCATTCAGGGTGTCTTCCCTTCCCTCAGGGACTGGTGGGAAGTACTGAAACACCGCACCAGAGGGTTTTTTCTCTGTCAGGCAAGGCGGGAGGGAAGGGAGGCCACCCGGTTGGGGATCGCCCTGAGAAAGCGACGGGATAATCTAATTTCCCGGGGGGGGAGGAAGGAGGATATTGAGGTACTGCAGCAGGAGGTTGAAAGAGTACAGTACAACCGCTACTCTTCCCTCGTCTACGAGCGGGACTTCGGGAAGCTGCTTGGTCCGGACCCGTATGACTGCTGCAAGGAACGAAGGGAGAGGAGGGTGGTGGTGGGGTTTAGGGATGAGGGGGGGGTGCTCCAAGAATCCAGGGAAGGTATTTTGCGGGTGGTGGGGACGCATTTTGGGCGGGTTTTCTCGGACCTACAGTTGGGGACAGAGGCCATGGGAAGATATATTGAGGGGACCCCAGGGGTGGGTAACTGGGGGCCCCATCTTCAGGTCTTAACGCAGCCGTGGACGCTGGGTGAGGTGGAGGAGGCCATTGGGGCCTTGCGGCGCAGAACAGCGCCGGGGCCGGATGGACTTCCGGCGGAGTTTTACCAACGGTTCAGGGACCAGCTGGCGCCGCTCTTGCTGGAACTCTGGGAGGAGGCGCGAACAGGAGGATCCTTGCCGGAGTCTATGGGAGGATCAGCATTGGTCCTCCTTAGCAAAGGCAAGGACCCTCAAGACGTGGCGAACTGGCGACCAATAGCACTATTGAACAGCGACCGGAAGATCTTCGCCCACATGCTTCATGCTCGCATGAGGAAGGTCTCCGGTGAAGTGCTAGCAGTCCCGCAGAGGTGTGGGGTCCCAGGAAGGGGGGTGCTGGAGGCAGTAGCCTGGGTGAGGGAGGGCTTGGAACATAGCCGGGTGGGAGATGGTAGGTTGGTCGTGGCCTTGGACCAGGACAAGGCTTTCGACCGAGTGCAGTGGGAGTTCTTGTGGAAGGTCCTGGATCACTATGGCTTCCCGGGGGAGTGGATCGCACAACTGCAACTGTTGTATGCTGGGGCGCGATTTTTTCCCCTGGTGAATGGATGGAGGGGGGGCGGAGGTGGGGGTCACGGCAGGGGTACGGCAGGGGTGCCCATTGAGCCCCCTGCTGTATGCTTTTGCCATAGATCCCCTGGTGCGGAGGCTAGGAGGAGGGGGGAGGGAGGGCTCAGAGGGGTAGAGGTTGGCAAAGGGAACGTATTGAGAGTCATCGCTTATGCAGACGATGTCACCGTTTGGGTGGCAGACCAGAGGGAGGGGAGGATGCTGCGGGAGACCCTTGAAGAATATTCCAAGGCATCGGGGTCACGGGTAAACCTGGGTAAGTGTACTAGCTTGTGGGTGGGTCCAGAGGAACGGCGATTTAACCTAGGGGGCGGGTTTCCTGCAGGGATTGAAAGAATGCGGGTGTTGGGAGTGTATTTTGGGGGGGGGGATTACGGGCGGGAGAGTTGGGAGCAAAAGATATCTGAGGCAAGGGAAAAGGTGGATCGTTGGAAGGGGTGGCGGATGTCCATGGCAGACAGGGTCCGGTTGTTGAAGACCCAGATAGTCCCCATGTTTCTCTTCTTGAGTTACATCTGCCTTTTGCCGGAATGCTGTTTCACTTCATTGTACAGCGTGTTTTTTCAACTTTTGTGGGGCAACAGGATGAACCCGGTAAAACGCAATATTACTTACCGGTCGCGGGAGGAAGGGGGGGTGGGGATGGTAAACCCTGTCTTGCTATTCTCCTCCCTGTTCATCCAGTTTAACCTTGGGCGGGGGGGAGGGTCGGAGGCCCCAGGGTGGGCACAAAGTGTTGTGCAGTGGTGGGAAGGATTTTGGGGCCCTTGGTGGGGAGGGGGGAAGGTGGGGAGGTTGCGGAAGGGTTTCCCAGAAGGGGTAGGCTACTACAAATCCTTAGTAAAGCTGGTCCGGTTGTGGGACATTACATGGGAGGAAATAAGGGCGGGGCAGAGGGAGAGCTGGGTGGAGCGGGTTCGCTCCCAGCATTTCTCATCTCCCCTGACTCTTAGGGATGCTCCAGGGCCCGTGCTGAGGCAGGGCCTGGGCTTTATTTCATCTAGACGACTCCCGAACAAGTACAGGGACATTGCCTGGCTGTCCCTTCACGGTAAATTATATGTTAGGGCAAATATGCACCGAAGCATGCAGGACCGAAACTGCCCGAGGGGGGAGTGTGCTGGTCAGCTGGAGACGATGGACAACTTCCTTATGGAGTGTCCATTCTCCAGAGCAGTTTGTGGAAGAGTGGCCGCCTTGTTGGCCATCCCCAGCTTCACGTCCTACACCTATGCAGACTGGGTGTACGGGAGGCAGCAGGGGACGGGGCGGCTGGAGCCAGGTACCGCCTTCCTCATATCAGTGATTATCAGGTACTGCCTGTGGGTGGCCCGATGCGGGGTGTCTATGCGCCAGGAGTGCAGGTCGGCTGAGCAGGTTTCCTGGGACGTTGTCCGAGCCGTCCAGGAATTGGCACGCTGGGAAAAGGTGGAGGGGGGGGGGGGTACTTAATTTTGGGGTTTGGTGGAAGCATGTACGCTTGAAGTTGATTTGAATGTATGGTGTGGGGGGGATTTGGGGGGGGGACGGGTTTTATCGGGTTTGTATTTTTTGTATAAAAGTGTAGTGGGGCTGGTTTTACAACGGCATGATGTAATGTCTTGAATATTGGTTTTTCCGTTTTATTTAATAAAGGAATTCTCCAAGCGTCCACCACCCTCTCCGTGAAAAAATACTTCCTGATATCTTTCCTGAGTCTGCCCCCCCTTCAATCTCATTTCATGTCCTCTCGTTCTACCGCCTTCCCATCTCCGGAAAAGATTCGTTTGCGGATTAATACCTTTCAAATATTTGAACGTCTGTATCATATCACCCCTGTTCCTCCTTTCCTCCAGGGTGTACATGTTCAGGTCAGCAAGCCTCTCTTCATACGTCTTGGAACGCAAATCCCATACCATCCTCGTAGCTTTTCTTTGCACCGCTTCCATTTTTTTAACATCCTTCGCAAGATACGACCTCCAAAACTGAACACAATACTCCAGGTGGGGCCTCACCAACGTCTTATACAGGGGCATTAAAACCTCCTTTCTTCTGCTGGTCACTCCTCTCTCTATACAGCCTAGCAATCTTCTAGCTACGGCCACCGCCTTGTCGCACTGTTTCGTCGCCTTCAGGTCCTCAGATACTATCACCCCAAGATCCCTCTCCCCGTCCGTGCCTATCAGACTCTCCCCGCCTAACACATACGTCTCCCTTGGATTTCTACTCCCTAAGTGCATCACTTTGCATTTCTTCGCATTGAATTTTAATTGCCAAATGTTAGACCATTCTTCTAGCTTCTTCAGATCTTTTTTCATGTTTTCCACTCCCTCCGGGTTGTCCACTCTGTTGGAAATCTTGGTGTCATCCGCAAAAAGGCAAACTTTACCTTGTAACCCTTCGGCAATGTCACTCACAAATATATTGAACAGAATGGGCCCCAGCACCGATCCCTGAGGCACTCCACTACTCACCTTTTCCCTCCTCCGAGCGAACTCCATTCACCACCACCCTCTGGCATCTGTCCGTCAACCAGTTCCTAATCCAGTTCACCACTTCGGGTCCTATCTTCAGGCCGTCTAGTTTATTTAAGAGCCTCCTGTGGGGAACCGTGTCAAAAGCCTTGCTGAAATCTAAGTAGATTACGTCCATAGCACATCCTTGATTTAATTCTCCTGTCACCCAGTCAAAGAATTCAATGAGATTCGTTTGGCACGATTTCCCTTTGGTGAAACCATGTTGTCTCGGATTTTGCAACTTATTGGCTTCCAGGAAATTCACTATCCTTTCCTTCAGCATGGCTTCCATTACTTTTCCAATAACCAAAGTGAGACTTACCAGCCTGTAGTTTCCAGCTTCTTCCCTATCCCCACTTTTGTGAAGAGGGACCACCTCCACCGTTCTCCAATCCCTCGGAACCTCTCCCGTCTCCAAGGATTTATTAAACAAGTCTTTAAGAGGACCCGCCAGAACCTCTCTGATCTCCCTCAGTATTCTGGGGTGGATCCCGTCCGGCCCCATGGCTTTGTCCACCTTTAGCTTTCCAAGTTGTTCATGCCTCCTTCACTGACGCTGCGCCTTCGCTGCCGGATGGAGGTAAATTTAAAAGGGATCTTGTTGGGGGGAGGAGAAGAGGGCGGGCAGTTGGGACATGGGAGAGGGCGAGGTAAGCATGGCACGGCGGGGCGCCCCCCAGAGGATGGCACCCTCCTGCCGTGCTTACCTCGCTTACCGTGTTGGCACAGCCCTGGGGAGGAAGGTGCTTAAGTGTGAAGATTAATAGGTGATGGTCAGAGAAGGGGAGAGCTGAGGAACAGAAGCTGGAGGGGACGCAGTTGGAGGAGAGGATAAGGTCGAGACAGTGACCATTTTGGTGGGTAGGTGCAGAGGAGCATAGCTGGAGATTGAATGAGGACGTTAAGGCAAGGAATTGGGAAGCATAAGAGTTAGAGGAATCATCAGCGTGGATGTTGAAGTCACCAAGGATGATGGAGGGGGATGTAGGTTCGTGGAAGAAGGAAAGCCAGGCGTGCGCTAAACTGAAGTTTGTCCCCATAGAAATTGATGGTGCCAAAAACGGGACCTAAGTACGGCATGCAGTTAAACAGAGCATGCGCTTATCCAACATGCACTTAAATGGAATGCACTGTATATCGTTGCCAAACTCCAGCTATAAACATCACATATAGTCACCTTGACAAAGGCATCTGTTGCCAAAATGCGGACTTTCACAGGTCTGACCAATAAAATATAGCTGAGATACTCTCCATTTTGATGGCTCCTTGTGCTTTTTTTTTCTTTTTTTGGTCGATTTGCTACTACAGAATTGAAAATCATTAGCAAAATATTACATTGCCTGGGTAACTAATGTAACTCATAAGTACTGGAGTAATGCGCTCCTATGTAGGAAGCCTAACAGAACTCTAGCAATAGAATTTTAGGGCCCATTTTACCAAGCTGCGGCAAAGAGGGGCTGGCACTGGCATTGGCACATGTCTTACATGCGTGCCAAGGCCCTCTTTTAGCACAGCTGGTAAAAGGAAAAGTCTCGCTTTTCTGCAGGAAATGGCTGGGTGGCAAGTAAAGCACTTGCCGCACAGCCATTTCGGGGGGGGGGGGGGGGGGGAGGGGAGCACTTACCGCCACAGTCCAGCGCTATGAAAATAAATACATTTTTGTAGTGCTGGAAATGACGGCATGGTAGGGGTGGGAAGTACCACCAGGCTGCTGTGGGAGCCTGGCGGTACTTCCGTTATAGCAAGCGGGAAGCCCGCGTTGGACTTGCCGCAGCTTAGTAAAAGGAGCCCTTAAAGCTTTAATGGTTGACGCCAGTAAACCTACCTTTGAAGTTATCACACAGTCATTTGTGCACTTACTACATGGTAACTGCAAAACGTTACCGCACTTTTAGTATGTGAGATCGCTAAATAGTAATGTGCATGAACGGATAGGACAGAAGTTTTGTCACGATTGCTGTTTTTACCAGTTGACATTGCCTTTTTTCTGGATGACATAATAGGTGTTTATTTTTAGTATTTTACCAATCAAACATATGAATTGCACTTTACAAACATGCAATTTCTTATCGCTCATTTTCAATTCAGTGGTATGTTTTTAATGAAGCAGATATTCTGTATATACTGTATTTGCATCTGTTTTTTGTAAAAATTCTAATGGAAACCATAAATTGCATGTCATGTGCATGCAGAGAAAAAAAAATTACTTTAGCAGTTCCCCAGACCATTAGAACCAATGAAGTCAAACAGTAATGTCAGAAAGTAGTGCAATACTTTCCATCTCAAATCTACATCAGATCCCATCACAATTTCAAGTATTTCATCACGGATATTCAGTATGCTCCATCATTTTCAGACCAAATGTGTCTTAAAATGCTTCTGATTAAAACCAGGCACTGGGAAATGCTTCTGATTAAACCAGTACTATCTATATTTTATACTATAAGCACTTAAACACAAATCTTTCTGGTTTCATAGTGCAAATATTTACATAGTAAATGGAGTGGAGGAGTGGCCTAGTGGTTAAAGCACCAGTCTTGCAATGCAGAGGTGGCCAGTTAAAATCCCACTGCTTCTCCTTGTGATCCTGGGCAAGTCACTTAACCCTCCATTGCCTCAGGTACAAACTTAGATTGTGAGCCCTCCTGGGACAGAGAAATATCCAGTGTACCTGAATGTAACTCACCTTGAGCTACTACTGAAAAAGGTGTGAGCAAAATCTAATTAAATAATAATAACTAAATAGTAGTAATTTAGGTGCCCTTTTATAAAGTGCGTAAGGGCCTATGTATATCCAGCACACACCAAATCGGCATTACTGCTCAACTACCACATGCCCCGGGCAGTAATTCTGAATTTGGCACATGCAGTGGCGTAGCCAAGGGTGGGCCCGGGTGGGCCCAGGCCCACCCCTTTGGGCTCAGGCCCATCCAGTAGCAGCACACCTATGATGTGGCTGGCAGGGATTCCCAAGCCCTACCAGCTGAAAACTCCCAAAAACTGTCCCTCCTGCATACCTTGTAAATAGCAGATCTTTGCCTGCAGCGAGCAGCAACTGATATATGCTGTGGGGCCAACATAAGCAGTGTGCATTAGATGCTGCTCGCTGCTGGTGAAAATATGCTATTTGAAAGATATGCAGGGGGGGGGTGGGGGGGGGATGTTTGAGAGACCATATGGTATACAAGCGAGAGAGGGAGAGACCAAATCACTTGTGTGACAAGGTGCAGTTCTTCTGCCCACCCATCTTGGGCCCAGGCCCACCCAAAATTTGGTGTCTGGCTATGCCCCTGGGCACATGCCAAAAACATACGGTAGAAAATATTTTCTATTTTCTACCACATGGTGCTTACTTGGTGGTAAACGGCAGTGGACGTGTAATTCATGCCTACCGCCCGGGTAGAGCATGAGACTTTATTGCTAAGTCAATGGATGGCGGTAAGGTCTCAGGCCAAAAATGGACATGCGCTGGGGTTTTTTTGCCGCACATCCATTTTCTGGCCCCTTAAAAAAGGCCCTTTTTCCAGGATGTGGCAAACACTGGCCCGGCACGCACCCAAAATACATGCTCACGCTGCCGCAGGACAGTTTTTGCCATGGCTTAGTAAAAGGGCCCCTTATTGTTTCACCGAAGTTTTTATTTCCTTTAGTACCAAAGCACTTCCTGGCAAGATACAATGTCAAAATCAACAATAAAATAGAAAGGAAATGTGCACAAACAAATGAAAACAAAAACATCAAAACATCTATACTAACAACCATCTTTAGACAGTGCAATAAATTAAATATATAAAATAAAGATGTGCAAAGGGAAAACATGTTTAGTTCATCTTTGGGAAATGTGGCATCTCCTCGATTTTCATTAATTTATCAGTTTTTTTTTTTAACAACTGAGTTTTTTTTTTAAACTTGCATTAGAACCCTCTGTGTGGAAATCAACTGAACAGACAGTTAATTAATCTAGGGTTGATATGCACAATGATTTAGGTGGGCAAGAGAAGCTAGAGGTTGCAGCAGCCATTTTGAAGAAGCAGCCATGAAGGGCCGGAGCGAGTGGGCATTGCTTTTGCCTGTTCTCCGCTAGACTACCAGGGATCGGCAGGTAGGCTCAGGGAGATCCTGCAAAGGGGAGTGGTCTTGATTTCCCGGGTAGAAGAATAACAAGGGGGTGTCCTTATATTCTGGGGAGAGGGGTGGGAGGGGAGGGGATCAGAAGGGGGTTTCTTGATGTTCTGTGGGATAGGAGGAGCCATCAAAATCATGGACAGGGGTTCAAGTCCTGGCTAAATATCGGCTGGGACTCACATATGACCTGGTGGCTAATACATGCCGAACCTGCCAGATACTGAATATTGGCTGGTTTATTTTTACATTTTGTTCACATCTTTTTCAGTAGTAACACAAGATGATTATATCCAGGTACACTAGGTATTTTTCTGTCCCCTGAGTGCTCACAACCTGTTTATATCTAAGGTTTAAGTGACTTGCTCAAAATCACAAGGAGCAGAAGTGGGATTTTAAAATGGCCATCTGTGATTGTCACCCTGGTGCTCTATCCACTAAGCTACTCCTCCACTCCACGTATATATTTATGTGCATCAAATTTACTTGGATGCCCTTTTTAGGGGCATCTTAACAAACTGCATGCATACTAACAAATGCACATCCCTAATATAATAACAACAGATCATCTGAAGATTCATGTCCACACCCCCCTCCTCAGTTAAGACCAAGAGAGTAATCTTCAGATAAAGTAACCTGGGGGGTGGGAAGCGGGTAATTTCAGATGAGTTCTAATGAGATAAGGGTGGGAAATCTTTACATAAGTAGTAATGTGACCATTTATAGCAAGATATAGGAAGGTTTATTTTTGTTTCATTTGTACCCCACACTTTCCCACTCATGGCAGGCTCAATACGGCAATGGAAGGTTAAGTGACTTGCCCAGAATCACATGGAGCTGCCTGTGCCTGAAGTGGGAATCAAACTCAGTTCCCCAGGACCAAAGTCCACCACCCTAACCACTAGGCCACTCCATGTTGGGGTTAAGGGTTGCCACTCCTCCAAGGCCTCTCAACTTATCAATATGAATTTCCTATGCCTCTCAATACTGATGCCTCTGTTTTTGGAAGATAAGGGGTAAGAAAGTCTTATTGAAGTTTAGAGCCATAACTACCTTATATCCTTCTAGCCTGCAATATGACCTCCTTACCTTTTATCCCTTTTTTTATTGTTCTGTTGGAGTGAATCTTCAGGGTGTGCACTATGGGAGAGAGAGAAGTTAACCTTCAGATGGTTCCGGCATAATAAACAATAGGGTAATATTTAGCCAGAGGCGTAGCTGGAGGAGGGGGGGGGGTGCCAGGGGAGCAGCTGCTCCCCCAAACGGACTTGCGCCAACACCTATTTTTCACGTGATCTGTCGCATTGAAAACGCATGCCGGCGCCATCGGCAGTCCGCTTTCCACTCCCCCGTGCATTCAACCTGGCTAGGATTCTGTATTTAGCCTGTGGTGGTTTTTATGCTGCTGACTGGGCATCAGCATTAAATAACTTCTAGGTGGCCACCATGACCCAAATAACTGCACACTGCTCAATATTCAGACCGGTGCATGGTTAGCTTGTTGGACAAAGATAGGACAGCCTTTTAGCTGTCTTAACTTTATCTGCTTACTTAACCATTTAGCAGACTGAATATCACTGCTAACTAGTTACATTTCGGCTCCACCCATGGACCAACCCGGCACTAACTGGACAGTGTCATGGTGATTAGAACCGATATTCAGTGGTATTGCCAGGTTAAGTGCTGCTGAATAACTATGACCAGGGTACCAAGCACTATTTTACCAGGCAGGAGATATGACTACAGGCCCTAAATATATAAAAACATAAGAATTGCCATATTGGGTTCACTATCCTGTTTTCAACAGTTGCCAATCTGGGACACAATTATATAGGATTTGGATTTATTACTTGCCTTTTACAAATCTGAGCTCAAGCTGAGGTATATATTCAGGACATAAATTATTTCCCTGCCCACATTGGCTTGCACTCTAGATATATCAGAGGCAATCGAAGGTAAAGTGACTTATCCAAGGTTACAAAGAGTATCAGTGGGAGAAGGGGAAAGGAAAATGGGACTTGATATACTGCCTTTCTGAGGTTTTTGCAACTACATTCAAAGTGGTTTACATATATTCAGGTACATATTTTGTACCAGGGGCAATGGAGGGTTAAGTGACTTGCCCAGAGTCACAAGGCACTGCAGGGGGAATTAAACTCAGTTTCCCAGGATCAAAGTCCACTGCACTAACCACTAGGCTACTCCTCCACTCCAGAATTTGAATCTGGCTTTCATAGTTTTCAACCCACTTCTCCTGCCACTAACCAATAGAGGTCAATGTTCAGCTGTGTGGCACCTTATTCATGGAGATCAGGAACTACAGGCCAGTTAGTCTTACCTCTGTGGTGAGCACATTAATGGAAATGCTTCTAAAAAGGAGAATAGTGAGGTTTCTGGACTCCAGTGGACTTCAGGACCTCAGGGCAGCATGACTTCACTAGATACAGGTCCTGTCAGACATATCTGATTTTCTTTGACTGGCTGACCAGAAAGTTAGATCAAGGGAGAGTGCTAGATGCAGTATACTTAGATTTTAGCAAAGTCTTTGATACAGTTCCACATAGATAACTTGTAAATAAACTGAGTGTCCTTGGTATGGGCCCTAAAGTGACTGACTGGGTTTGGAACTGGTTGAGTGGAAGACCCCAGAGGGAAGTGGTAAATGGAGCTCACTCAGAGGAAAGCAATGTTACCAGTGGTGTGGCACAAGGCTCTGTTCTTGTACTATTTCTTTTTAACATTCTTGTTAGCAATAGTGCGGAAGGACTATCAGGTAAGGTTTCTTTCTTTGCAGATGATACCAAATTCTGCAATAGGGTAAAAGAATGGTCCAGAATTTGGCAGCTAAGATTTAATGTTAAAAAACGCAGGGGTCATGCATGTGGGCTACATAAATCAATGGGAGATGTATAGTTTAGAGAATGAAGTACTTTGTGTACGAAGGAGGAGCAGGAGTTGGGTGTAATTGTATGTGATGACCTTAAGGTGGCCAAACAGGTAGAAAAGGCAACAGCAAATGCCAGAAGGATGCTTGAGTGCATAGAGAGAGGAATGACCGGTGAAAAAAAGGCGATAATGCCTCTGTATAAAATTCTGGTGAGATTTCATTTAGAGTACTATGGTACAGTTCTGGACACTGCACCTTTAAAAAGACAAACAAGACGGAGTCGGTCCACAGGGTGGTTGCTAAAATAGTCAATGGTCTTCATCATAAATTGTATGAGGACAGACATAAAAATCTCAATATGTATACTTTGGAAGAAAGGTGAGAGAGGGATGATATGATAGAGATATTTAAATTACTGCATAACATAAATGCAAAGGAGATGATTTCTTTTAATTGAAATGAAACTCTTTAATGAGGGTGCATAAGATGAAGGTGAAAGGGGACAGACTCATGAGTAACCTAAGAAAATACTTATTCATAGAAAGCATGGTCAATTCATGGAATAGTCTCCTAGTGGAGGTGGTGGAAACAAAGACTGTATCTGAATTTAAGAAAGCATGGGACAAGTACATAGGATCCCTAAGGTAGAGGAAGGGGAGATAGTACATGGCATGGATGGGCAGACTGGATAGGCCATATGATATAATCTTTATGTACCTTCATTTTTCTAAATTTCATTTTTTTATCTACTTTCAGTCTGACCCAATATGACAATTCTTATTCCTATTAGTTTTTTTGCTAGCATGAAATGAATTTCAAAGTTTATAGACATATCACTTATCAATGTTTTTCATTGACTGAAAATTAAATCACTAACGTTTGACAATCCTATGCTCATTGTGAAATTATGTGACTATTCCAGGTGCTTTCTGTAGATAAATGGATTCTAACTAACGAAATGTAAGGTCTAAATAACACGGTACTGTTAAGTGTAATACTGTAGTGCTCCAATCTGTTTAAAGTAATCATGAAATGATAGATCATATTTTGTGATCGATTTTCAGTGATTTAAAAGTCTAAATTCATTATGCCAAACTGTCACAAAATGGGTGACTGCTGATGCTTGTGCATGCTGAAATTTGACAATGACGCTTGGCCTTCCACAGAAATATATATAGAAAACATCGCTTTACCGTAATTGATTTAGCATGTCTTAAAGAAAAGAGAGACCCACCTTGTGAAACTCTTTGCAAGTACAAAATCACAAACATCTTCCACTTTAGGGTTCTAAATTTGACCTGTATAATAGGCCAGAATCCTAGACACTTTTCCCCATGGTGTACTTTAGGAAAATATTTGTAAATCAGTTTTTCAGCAGAGGATGAAGGAATTGTTTACACTCCGCTGCCCTCACTTGGACATTTGTTGAAAGTGATTTCTACTGTTTGACAAGGTTAACCTGCCGTTAAAGAAAGGGTTAAATAAATGGGCCTTTTAAACTGCCATTAAGAGCAGCAAGACAGAATTTACTTCCTCTTAATCAGAGTTACTTGTCCTTGCTTAAAAAACAAAAAATTCAGAAGCTTGTGTACTCTATTGATTAAGATCTTTGCTGCCTTTTGGTAGTTCTTCATTATAAGTTGCAGCTGGGTTCTTTCTTTCATTAAATTGCAGCTAACATTCCTTTAAAATGATGTTTAATTCAGGGTCCTCAATCCTGTTATAGGTGTTTATTTATTTGTGACATTTATATCCCACATTATGCCAAACAAGCTTGAGTTCAATATGGCTTACAATAAACAGTGAAGGATACATAACAAAGAATAATGCATAAGAAAATAATTTGTTGTAAGAATCCAATTTTACAATACAGTATCATAAACATACAGGGATAGCTATGGATGTTTAACATTTAGAAAATCTATTATGAATGAGAAATTGTACATGAAGCAAAGAGAAGGTTAATGGTAAATAGAGTAATAACCAATTTAGGTAATAATTGTTTGAGATATGGTTGTTCTTTTTGAGGGTTTGTTTGAATAAGAACAATTTGAGGATTTTGCGGAATCTAGTATATTCTTGTTTATTTCTTATTTTGGGTGGTAAGGAGTTCCACCATTTGGTTCCTAGGTAAGTGAAATCTGCAGAGTGGACAGTTTTGTAGATCACATTTTTGCAATTTGGGAGGTGTAGTCTGAGATAGTTTCTTGCCTCATATTCAGTGTTTCTTTGAGGTAAGTTTATTAATGGTACCATAGAGTCTGGAACTGGTTGTGAGGAGAAAGCATCCTAGACCTGTGTTTGGCTAATAATATAACAAAATATCTATGCTGAAGTCCAAGACAGCGTCTAGATGCCTTTTTAAAATGGGACCCCCAATCCAGTCCCTATAGTTCTTAGATTCAACTTTATACCTGCTCCAAAGATGATGCTCATGAGTGTATGAACTGTTCATGTGTACTCAAGTATTTTATCAAATGCACACTTATGTTGAATATTATTTTTCCTGTCATTTAGAGCATCGCTCAACCAGAGTTACTCTTTTCCTTCAAAGGTTTTAGTTAATTTATATGTAAGAACATATTTAAAAAAAACACATGATCCTAAATTAGTATGCTTAACATCATTAGTTGATGTAACTTGAAATGAAATGAGGCAGTCCAGTGAAAATCACTATTACAATGTTGTTTATTTTCTATTCGAGGATCCAACTAAAAATCTCAACCAAGCTTCTCCTACTGACCAAGACTTAGAGGCCCTTTTACTAATCTGCGTCTATGCATGCCCAATGATCACCAATTCAGAACTACCACCCAGCTACCGCATGGCCTGGGTGGTAAATTCATTTTTTCCGCATTCCCACTACACGCGCTGGAAACTTTCTGGTGCGCTGCGCTAACTGGGAAGTAATCAGAATTGTATGCACGCTGACGATTACTGCCTGGTTAACGCATGAGACCTTATCGCTAAGTCAATGGGTCTCAGGTCCAAAATGGACGTGCACCAATTTTCATTTTGCCACACATCCATTTTCAGCCAAAAAAAGCGCCTTTTTTGCAGGTGCTCTGAAAAATGAACCTGCGCACATCCAATACACATGTCTACACCAGTGCAGGCCACTTTCTGGTGCACCTTAGTAAAAGGACCCCTTAATTTCTTCTCAATCTCTGTCTCAGTTTGATGAATTTCAGTTTTACAGCGGTACAATCTTGAAATCTGAAGCCAACTGATCTCAGATGGGAAGAGGATTATTTACAATTTGGTTGTTTAACAAGTATTTTTAAATCTTAGCTAGTTACTTATTGTTAGCAATGGCATGTTATTAAATATTAAGGCATTTTTGATCATTATTGGTCTTTGAAAACAATTCTGATCTACTGGTTTGATATGGTATATTCAACCAACGCATGTTCAATTTTATTCTACTATTCATTTTCATTTCCATAAAACTGTCCCTTAACACCACTTATGGTAATTCTTTAACTTATAAGCAACAGAGTAGGAACACTTATCTGAGAACTTATCTGTCGAGCGAACCAGTAAAATTCTTGGTTCTCAGATAAGTGTTCCTACTTTGTTGCTTGTAAGTTAAAGAATCGCCATCAGTAGTGTTAAAGGACAGTTTTCTTGGAAATGAAAATTTAAAAATAATGTAATTTAAAAATTAGGGTCTTTTTAAAGACTAATTAAGAAACTTGCTCAACTGGAAG
The DNA here is from genome assembly GCF_901765095.1 of Microcaecilia unicolor. Classification (NCBI taxonomy): domain Eukaryota; kingdom Metazoa; phylum Chordata; class Amphibia; order Gymnophiona; family Siphonopidae; genus Microcaecilia; species Microcaecilia unicolor. Next base: position 495,727,411 of record NC_044032.1, read on the forward strand.
TTTGTCTTCCATATAAGGTAGTCTTTCATATAAGACAGTCTGCTGAGCTTCTGAAGCCTTTTCCCCCCTGTTTTGAATAAGAGCATTGGACATAGTAGCATAAATTAGGACTTGCGTTGGTTGAATATTGGTATACTTCTTAAGCAAGTCTAAAGCTTATACATATAATTAATCTTGATTTGGTATATAACATTTATTACGTTGGGACCTGAACAGTTATTTAAGAATTCCCTTCCTTTTATTAAAACCCTTATTTACTCAGCCATACAAAGATTTTGTAGTCAGGATACACTGACAGCAAAAGTTACACCATGGTAACTACAAAGCCTTGGTATGTTAGGTATGTTCCCAGTAGTTTGAGGAACGTAGCTTTGCAATTAACATAAAGAGATGATCATTAATATGGAATACGGTAAGCTATTTTTGGAGGTGTAGCTAACTGCATTGCATTATCTGTTGTATTAGCTAGGCTTATTCTGTAAACTATGCCTAAAGTTAGGCGCGGTTTATAGAATGTGCCTAGGGCCCATCCACGTGACTAAATCTAGTCATGGGAATTTATGCCAAGTAAAACGTGGTGTAAATGCCGGAGACTATGTTAGATGTGGAGTGGGTGTATTCTATAACTGTGTGCTTAATTTATAGGAAAGCCCACAATCTGCCCATTCTGTGCCCATGGCCACGCCTCTTTTCAGCAGTACTCATTAGAATTTATGCGCATCCAGGGCCGGTCTTAGGCCGAGGTGACCGAGGCGGCCGCATAGGGCCCCGCGCTTAAGGGGGCCCCGCGCGGCACGCCTCAGTCAGCCTCTTCCCAGGGCACCGACGTACGATAATTTTTCTTTTAAATTCACCCTCCGTCGCCGGAATCCAGCACAGCAGCGATCGTCAGTGAAAACGCTCCTCCCCTCCCGAGTCCCCCCGACGTCTGTAGCAGAACAGAAGCTCTTCCTGATTCGTTCATTCTCATTGTCCCGCCCCCGAGGGCGGGACAATGAGAATGAACGAATCAGGAAGAGCTTCTGTTCTGCTACAGACGTCGGGGGAACTCGGGAGGGGAGGAGCGTTTTCACTGACGCTACTCCAGCGGCGATGGAGGGTAAATTTAAAAGAAAAGTTAACCTTCCTTGGTTGGGGGGGAGAAGAGGATGGCAGGAGAGGGCAGGGGGAATGAGGGTCGCTGGGCATGGTGGAAGGGGAGGGGGGTTTCTGGACAGAATGGCAGGGGCAGGCAGGGAGGACAGGAGGGTTTCTGGACATAGGTGGATGGCAGGGGAGGGTAGAGGGGACAGGAGGGTCGCTGGACATGGGTGGATGGCAGGGGAGGGGGGTTTCTGGACATAGGTGGATGGCAGGGAGGACAGGAGGGTCGCTGGACATGGGTGGATGGCAGGGGAGGGGGGTTTCTGGACATAGGTGGATGGCAGGGGAGGGCAAAGGGGACGGGGGGGGTTTCTGCACATAGGTGGATGGCAGGAGAGGGCAGGGGGGACAGGAGGGTCGCTGGACATGGTGGCAGGGGAGGGGGGTTTCTGGACAGGATGGCAGTGAGGACAGGAGGGTTTCTGGACATAGGTGGATGGCAGGTGAGGGCAAAGGGGATGGGGGGGGTTCTGCACATAGGTGGATGGCAGGGGGGACAGGAGGGTCGCTGGACATGGGTGGATGGCAGGGGAGGGGGGTTTCTGCACATAGGTGGATGGCAGGGGAGGGCAGGGAGGACAGGAGGGTCGCTGGACATGGGTGGATGGCAGGGGAGGGGGGTTTCTGCACATAGGTGGATGGCAGGGGAGGGCAGGGAGGACAGGAGGGTCACTGGACATGGGTGGATGGCATGGGAGGGGGGTTCTGGACATAGGTGGATGGCAGGGGAGGGCAAAGGGGATGGGGGGTGTCTGCACATAGGTGGATGGCAGGGGGGACAGGAGGGGTCGCTGGACATGGGTGGATGGCAGGGGAGGGGGGTTTCTGCACATAGGTGGATATCCGGCAGGGGAGGGCAGGGAGGACAGGAGGGTCGCTGGACATGGGTGGATGGCAGGGGAGGGCAGAGGGGACGGGGGGGGGTTGCTGGACATAGATGGATGGCAGGGGGGGACAGGAGGGTCGCTGGACATGGGTGGATGGAGGAGAGAGAAGAAATGCTGGACATGGATGGAGGCAAGGGAAGAGTGAGGAAGGAGATGAGGTGAGGGAAAAGGAAGAGAGGAGAAAAAGTGCACATGGATATAGAAAATAGGCAGAAGCTGGATCCACTGGATAGTCAAGTCTGCGGAGGACCCAGCTTTTACTTACGGATGTAGGGCAAGAAATGAAGAAGAAAGGCGGAAAGTAAAGAAATAAATGGAAAGGAAGCCCTGGAAACGGAGTTAAGAGGACAGATAGCAGCAGAATCAGATACTGAGCCAGCATGATCAGAAAAACAAAGTCACCAGACAACAAAGGTAGAAAAAACTATTTTATTCAGGATTTATTAATTGGAATATGTCAGTTTTTGGAAATGTGCATCTGTGATATTTTTCATGTAAGTTTCAATTTTTGTAGTATTGCTGCATGCTGATTCTGACTTCTTGAGGTTACTTTCCAGTTCAGTATTTTGCCTTCATGTGTTTTTCAGATGTGATCAAGGAAGGTGCAGTATTCTGCTAGCGTATAGTTTGCAGCCATTTTTGTTTTTTTGTTTTTTTTTCACTAGGTTGTGCACTGGTGTTTTAGAGCCCGGTGTAATTAAAGTTGGCTTTCCATGCCACGCATAAGGTTGTAGCTCGTCTTGTCCTTGGAATTAGTGCTGTTTATGGTTTCATGATAGCATTTTGCTTATTATTTCAATCAGTTTTTTTGTACAAGTTTAGCGTCATTTGTCTTTATTTGAAATTTCATAATTAAAAAAATTTTCTAAAAATGGAATAATCTTATCAATGGGGTGGGGCTAGGGTGGGGCGGAGCCAGGCTGGGGCGGGGCTAGGGTGGGCGGGGCTAGGATGGGGCCCCACCAAATTGGTCTGCATAGGGCCCCGCACTTGCTAAGACCGGCCCTGTGCGCATCACTTTATAGAATATGCTTAGCAAGTTGTGCGCATAAATTCTAATCAAAGCTAATTAGTCTCAATAATTGCTTGCTAATTGGCAATTATCAACATTGATTGACATGTTAAGATAATTAAGTTGCATGTACAATACAGAATATGACCTGAATTGCGCATGCAACTCAAGTCACACTATATAGAATCTGGGGAGCTATGGGAGTAATTGTATGTAGTGCAATAATAAGGCACCTAACGTTTGGCACAGAAACAGAAATTAACAGTAATTAGGCAGCAAAATAGCAGAAAAATGGCAGTTAGGTGCCTAAAGGGTCCTTTTACTAAGGTGCGTTGAAAAATGGCCTGTGGTAGTGTAGATGCATGTTTTGGGCGTGTGCAGAATCATTTTCAGTGCACCTGAAAAAAATGCCTTTATTTGAATTTTTGCCAAAAATGGACGTGCGGCAAAATGAAAATGGCTGCATATCCATTTTGGGTATGAGACCTTACTGCCAGCCATTGACCTAGTAGTAAAATCTCATGCGGTAACCGAGCTGTAATGACCTATGCGCCCCAAATGCCACTTGGCGTGCATAGCTGATGCGCACCAGAAAATAAAAAAAATTTTCGGGTGTGCGTAGCGGATGCACGCCGAACATGAAATTAGCGCAAGGGTCATGTGGTAGCCATGGGCACACATAGATACTTACATGGCTTAGTAAAAGGGCCCCTAAGTGCACATAGGCACTATTCTATAATTGGGCACAACTTCCAAAGAGGCATAGGAGGGGCATGGACAAGTCATGGACATTTTGACTATTTCAGTACACACCAGTGGTGTAGCTACGTGGGGCCACTGGGGCCTGGGCCCCCGTAGATTTGGCCCTAGACCCCCCTGCCGATGACCCTCTCATCACCCCCTCCTGCCACAAACCCTCCCCTGCTACCGTTGCCGTCCGCTACCTTTGCTGGCGGGGGACCCCAACCCTTACCAGCCGAGGCCCTCTTCTTCTGGCGCAAGGCTTCGTTCTGTTTCTGTGAGTCTGACGTCCTGCATGCACAACATACAGGACGTCAGACTCACAGAAACAGAACGAAGCCTTGCGCCGGAAGAAGAGGACCTCGGCTGGCGGGGGTTGGGGTCCCTCGCCATCAAAGGTAGGCGACAGCGGGGAAGGGTTGGCGGCGGGAGGGGGATCGAGAGGGTCGTCGGCAGGGGGGTTAAAGTTGTTGGTGGCGGCAGCGGGGGGCTAAAATGTGCCCCCTCACCTTGGGCTCTGGACCACCCCTCCCGCCGAAGTCTGGCTACGCCACTGCTACACACTCTTTTGAATACTGTCAGTTACATTTCTAACTGCTGCACTCACAGTTGCACCTGCCATAGAGCAGGTGTAAGCAGTGGCACCTAAGTTTAAGAGCCTTATTTCTAACTTATGCTAGTATTTTTTAACACATTAGACACATTTTTAAGGAACAGAAGTGGATATTTAAACTGGATACAGCATCCCCTTGGGGTTTAAATGAAGAATTTCTTCCAGATGTCTTTTTGCCAGTATTGTAACAGTAGACCATTTTGTTACACCAGAACTGAATAAATATTTGGAGACAATTGTATGGTTCTCGCAAAATCATTTGAAATTAAACCCTAAGAAGATGAAATGGATGTGGATTTCAAGGAGACAAGCATGGACAGAAATAGTTCCAGTGATACCAGGCTGCCCTTTAGATTTAGGTAGTGAATTGCTAAGTCTAAGGGTAATTATTGATGACAATTTGACCAGAATTGTACACAATACTCAAGGTGTAGAGTGATACAGAGGCATTGTAATGTTCTTTGTCTTATATTCTATCCTTTTCCTAATTCCCAGCACTCTGTTTGCTTTTTTGGCCACCGCCACACACTGGGCAGAAGATTTCAGCGTATTGTCCATGATGACACTTAGATGTTTTTCTTAGATGCTGACACCTAGGGATAATTGGTCCTTACTTCTTCTCTATAACAGACCTATCTTTCTTTAGTAATCAAATCTAAATATCCTAAAATAAAGAACTGTTCTATATGAAATATTGATGATTCCTAATAAAAAGGTTATGCACCATCTTATCTTGATTTACATACTGACACTCTTGTGAGAATAAGGTTAAAAGAAGTTATTTAGATTCACATTCATTCTAGCAGCTCCATGTATACACAGTCTATAAAATCCCTTACTTTTTAGCTATCTGACCCTTTTTATTCTTTCAACACAAATATTTTAAGCTGAAAATGGAAAACCAAATGAAGCCAAGAACCACATTACATGACTTTTTAAACTAACTCTTACAGACAAAAAAATGAGTCAGTATTTTGAAAAAAGACATCTTCCTCAACAAATATAGAAAATCACTTGATATCCTCTTTACTAATTTTTTTTTTAAGTCATCTTGCATTTCTGTGGCAAAATGTGATGATGTGGCAGTGGCTATGAAAACTGATCCTTTTTATTGCCTGTGCAGGAATAGGATACCATTCTAATTCCCATAAATTTCACCACATAGAACTATAACAGTCACAGTATATCATGCTGGAAATTGGAGCATCCCTTCCCTGATCCCAAACACACTCTCACCTAAGAATGTGGTAGAAAAATTAACAATTTGGCCAATATTCAGCTTGTGGTGGCCAGTGTTTTTTTTAATGCTGGCCGCTGTGGCACTGGCTAATTAAAGTTGTGCTAGCTGCCAGATATTATGTGGGTCCCAGTTAATATTCAGCTGGGACCCACATAAGACACTTATATGGGCCTTGGCAGAATATCAGCCAGGACCCACATAAGGGATACAGGTAGATGCCCTCTGCTTCTCCGATTCCCTTCCTTCCTCTGTGATCCTGATTACTACTACTACTACTATTTAGCATTTCTATAGCGCTACAAGGCATACGCAGCGCTGCACAAACATAGAAGAAAGACAGTCCCTGCTCAAAGAGCTTACAATCTAATAGACAAAAAATAAATAAAGTAAGCAAATCAAATCAATTAATGTGAACGGGAAGGAAGAGAGGAGGGTAGGTGGAGGCGAGGGTTACAAGTGGTTACGAGTCAAAAGCAATGTTAAAGAGGTGGGCTTTCAGTCTAGATTTAAAGGTGGCCAAGGATGGGGCAAGACGTAGGGGCTCAGGAAGTTTATTCCAGGCGTAGGGTGCAGCGAGACAGAAGGCGCGAAGTCTGGAGTTGGCAGTAGTGGAGAAGGGAACAGATAAGAAGGATTTATCCATGGAGCGGAGTGCACGGGAAGGGGTGTAGGGAAGGACGAGTGTGGAGAGATACTGGGGAGCAGCAGAGTGAATACATTTATAGGTTAGTAGAAGAAGTTTGAACAGGATGCGAAAACGGATAGGGAGCCAGTAAAGGGTCTTGAGGAGAGGGGTAGTATGAGTAAAGTGACCCTGGCGGAAGATGAGACGGGCAGCAGAGTTTTGAACCGACTGGAGAGGGGAGAGGTGACTAAGTGGGAGGCCAGCAAGAAGCAGATTGCAGTAGTCTAAACGAGAGGTGACAAGGGTGTGGACGAGGGTTTTGGTAGAGTGCTCGGAAAGAAAGGGGCGGATTTTACGGATGTTGTAAAGAAAGAAACGACAGGTCTTGGCGGTCTGCTGGATATGAGCAGAGAAGGAGAGAGAAGAGTCAAAGATGACCCCAAGGTTTCGAGCTGAGGAGACAGGGAGAATGAGAGAGCCATCAACAGAAATAGAAAATGGGGGGAGCGGGGAGGTGGGTTTGGGGGGGAAAATGAGAAGCTCGGTTTTGGTCATATTTAATTTCAGGTGGCGTTGAGACATCCAGGCAGCAATGTCAGACAAGCACGCTGAAACTTTGGTTTGGATGCAAGGTGAGATATCAGGGGTAGAAAGGTAGATTTGGGAGTCATCAGCATAGAGATGGTAGGAAAAGCCATGGGATGAGATTAATGAACCAAGGGAAGAAGTGTAGATAGAAAAGAGGAGGGGACCAAGAACAGAACCCTGAGGTACGCCGACAGGCAGAGGGATAGAAGTAGAAGAGGATCCACCAGAGTGAACACTAAAGGTGCGGAGGGAGAGGTAGGAAGAGAACCAGGAAAGGACAGAGCCCTGGAATCCAAGTGAGGACAGGGTATCGAGAAGTATGCTGTGATCGACAGTGTCAAAAGCAGCAGAAAGATCAAGAAGAATGAGGATGGAATATTGACCTCTGGATTTAGCCAGTAATAGGTCATTGGAGACTTTAGTAAGCGCAGTTTCGGTTGAGTGGAGAGGGCGAAAACCAGATTGTAATGGGTCAAGAATAGCATGTGAGGAGAGAAAATCAAGGCAGCGGCGGTGAACAGCACGCTCAAGTAATTTGGAGAGAAAAGGAAGGAGGGAGATGGGTCAGTAATTAGAGGGACATCCTGATCTCCCCTCCATCCCAGCCCCAACGTTCAAAAGGCCAATTGATCCCCTGTCGCCCATCCCTGTAGCTCCTCTCTCCAAGCCTACCATATAGATGTCTAGTGGTTCAGTGGGGTCGTCTTCAGATTCTCAGATACTATCACCCCAAGATCCCTCTCCCTACCTGTACATATCAGACTCTCACTGCCTAACACATACATCTCCCGTGGATTTCTATTACTACTACTTATCATTTCTATAGTGCTACTAGACATACGCAGCGCTGTACACTTGAGCATGAAGGTACAGTCCCTGCTCGACAGAGCTTACACTCTAATTAGCACTCCCTAAGTACATCACTTTGCATTTCTTCGCATTGAATTTTAGTTGCCAAACATTAGACCATTCTTCTAGCTTCTGCAGATCCTTTTTCATGTTTTCCACTCCCTCCGGTGTGTTCACTCTGTTACAAATCTTGGTATCATTCACAAAGAGGCAAACTTTACCTTCTAACCCTTCGGCAATGTCACTCACAAATATATTGAACAGAATTTGCCCCAGCACTGATCCCTGAGGCACACCACTACTCACCTTTCCCTCATCTGAGTGAATTTCATTAACCACCACCCTCTGGCATCTGTCCGTCAACCATTTCCTAATCCACGTAGGGTCCTATCTTCAGCCTGTCAAGTTTATTCAAGAGCCTCCTGTGGGGAACCGTGTTGAAAGCTTTGCTGCAGTCTAAGTAGATTACATCAATAGCACGTCCTTGATTCAATTCTCTGGTCACCCAGTCAAAGAATTCAATGAGATTCGTTTGGCACAATTTACCTTTGGTAAAACCATGTTGTTTGCCTCAGATCTTGCAACTTATTGACCTCCATGAAATTTACTATCCTTTCCTTCAGCATCGCTTCCATTACTTTTCCAATAACTGAAGTGAGGCTTACCGGCCTGTAGTTTCCAGCTTCTTCCCTATCACCACTTTTCTTCCCTATCACAACATCCGCATTTCTCCATTCCCACAGAACCTCTCCCGTCTCCAAGGATTTATTAAAATCTTTAAGAGGACCCGCCAGAACCTCTCTGAGCTCCCTCAATATCCTGGGGTGGATCCCGTCCGGTCCCATGGCTTTGTCCACCTTTAGATTTTCAAGTTGTTCATATACACTCTCTTCTGTGAACGGTGCTATATCCACTCCATTCTCATATGTCTCAAAGCAGACAGTCTTTTAAATTTAATCTGTTGGTAATTACAAATCCAATTATGTGCGTTGTAGGTTGTTATCAAATGAATTGCATTCCAGTAGCTAGATATTGGGTACACTTTGGAGAATTTTATTCCATCTCTCTTCAAAAACTTCTAATTAGGCTATCGGGAAAGAGTTGTTTGCTGGATGCTTGCCCATCTTATTTAATGAGGGATATCCCTACTGAAGTTTTACAATGGTTAACAGAATTTATAAACACTATTTTACTTGAAGGCTGCTATCCACAAGAGCTTTCTGAAGTTATTTTGACTCATTTACCAAAATCATTGAATGGCGACCTTACTAGTATGGAACATTATCGACCTATAGCCATTATTCTTTGTATGGCTAAACTCTTGGAGTTTTTAGTTAATGAGCAATTTTAGCCTTGGAATGGTTAAACAAGTTTTTTTGCTGCAGTTCAATATTTCGGCAGCATTTTATACTATGGACCAATTTTGTTGTATAAATTGAGTGAATTGGGTATTTCTGGAAGTGTACTTAGGAGGTTTGAACAATTCTTGAAAAATAGGACCTATAGCATTGTGGGAAGAGGTGGAAGATCTTTTAATTGGAACTGTGGCTGTGAGGTTTTGCAGGGCTCTCCGTTGTCTCCGTCTTTGTTCAATGTATATATGAATTCATTAGGTAATTATTTTTCAGAGGATGATACAATTGTACTTTCTTATGCAGGTGATATTTTTCTTCTGGGTTCTGCTTTATCAAATTGGGATAGTACTGTAGATCTGATTAAAAATTCAATCTCCTTGATAGATAATTAGACTACTAGCCATCTTTTGAAATTAAGGGGCCCTTTTACTAAGGTGCGTGTTAAATTGGAACTACCGCTCGGCTACCACATGCCCCAGATAATAATTTCATTGTTGACATGCGTCCAAAACGCGCATTGGTTTTAATTTTGCCATACATCCATTTTCGGCCAAAAAAAGGCCTTTTTTCCAGGCACACTGAAAATGGACCTGTGCACATCCAAAACTTGTGCCTATACCAGCACAGGCCACTTTTTGGTGTGCCTTAGTAAAAAAGGCCCCTAAATAAACAAAAAAATGAAAGTCCTTTGGTTTGGCAATATAGCCAAGCTACCAAGTAAAATTATTACTTTACTATCAAGGGAGGTATTAAAAATTGAGGATCACTCCAGAGTTCCTTTTTGCCTGCCCTGTCTTGCTCCAGTTTTCTGGCCAACCTGTGTTCTAGACTTTGCCAGGCGTCTGTGTCAGCAGCCATCAGAGAGGACCTGTTCAGCGCTTATTCCGCACAGACAGCGCCAACCTCGCTATGGCCCAAGGGCTTACTTTCCTCAAATCATGACAGTAAGTATGCAGATGAGCATTCACATGGGCAAAGGCTGGGCAGCACATAGGCAGGGCATACACTCATGTATAACATAAAATACCAACATTCAGACCAGCTTTATTATGATGGATATTTATTTGCAATGATATGGGAAATGCCAACAATATATCCCATGTTATTATCAAACAAAATTGAGCAGTAAACCCCCCTGAAAGATTCATGTTTCATCATTTGCCAATAATAGCACTCACTCTTTCATGAGAGTGTGCACTATTTACAAATAGTTTGCATGTGTGCAATGGGCACCCTGTTGTGCATGTGCGACCCATTGCATATGCATGCATAGTGCACACTCTTTCAGAAAGAGTGTACACTCAATGACTCTGCATCTGTGAAGAGAAGAAATGGCCAAATAAAACAAACATTCCCAGAAACTACACAAAGCAGACATTTGCTGGCTGCCCATCCCTACAGCTTTATGGTTGGCATAAACGCTTGCACTTAAACACATATGCGCTAATATACACAGTTATATTAGTATTCTATAAAGGAAAGTAGGCTTCTCTGAAAGAGCCTAAATTTATGCAATATAACATGCAGGCATTCCTGGGGTTAGAGAATAGGTGAAGCAGGGCTGAGAGTGACACTTATGCATGTATTTTATAAAATAGACACATATGTGTGTATTTTTCTGGAACTGGTGTAAATGTGTGTGCTTACTGTGTGATAATTTTATCAACAAATTTTAGGGGTGAAGTTATCAAGATGCTTTAGAGTCCTAAGTCATGTTATTTGCCCTTAACATGACTTTTAGGGCTCTAACACAGCTTGTCTTGCCCTACTGTAGTGATCTTTAGGTCATCACAGGTTACATAGTAATGATATGTAAACATTCAAATGCATAAAAAGCAGTTCATTACTATGTAACAGACAGAATGTGACTTGTGGTATGCACCAGATGCACACCACAGTTTGCGTTACGGGCATCAAATGACAGTAAATTAAGGGTTTAACGTGCCGGGAGCATTGCATCTCATAGCCGCACCTGATGATCTCGGGCTGGAGCCTAAAAGGGCTGGTGCCGAACCCCCCCCCCCCCCCCCCCCTCTTTACTGTACCGTGATAACTTCCCCCCTTAGGTACATAGATTATCTTTATAAAATAGGTACAATATATGCGCCTTGATAAATCTGGTGCTCTTTTATAAAATTGTCCTTATGATGATTACTGATATGTCATCTGTGATTTAAAAACAAAAAGTGAATTTTTGATTGCATGCCTATCCATGAAACCAAATAAAAATATTCCTGCAAAGCAGATTCTTTTCCTTTTTCATTCGTAAGTCCTGTGGCAGTGAACAGGCTGGAATTTGGATGAAAGGGGGATGAAGTATACAGCATCCACAGTGGGATTTAACCTTTTTTTTAAATGTAATTCAACATTCTCTTAAAATTAAAAACATATTTCATCACAGTGGGCTGGTATTGTACTCTTTCAAAAAATATTGAAAAAATGGGCATGCTCAGAGTTGCAGCTCAAACATTTATGGCAATTTTGAAAATCTTTCCACTTTCCGCATCTTCTAAAGCTTATGGTTAATATATGTTATACACTTTTAAAAGGACTGTAAAACACTCATTTACATAATCAATAATTCATATTATTGATTCATGGTGTTTGGATACCAGCTCTTCACCCATTCCTTTTCTAATTAGCATATTTTAAGATATATTTTGAGGTCTTTCGGTTGTGCCCCCGTCAGCTAATATCCATCATATCCCTTATATGGATATCTCTACATGTCTGTGCTGTCATGTTCTCACAAACAGTACATTAATGAGAGAGATCAAGTTTCTTTCTCTTTTTTTTTTCTGAAGGCACATGAACATTATTTCTAGGGGTTGAGGGATCTTGGGGTTAGAACTCAATTAGTGTTCACTTTATTCAATACCAGCTCCTGGCCCCTGGCGTCACGTTGTCTGTCCTGAAATCCCAACCTTGCTGCCTAATGCTGTGGAATAGGACATTACAGCACTGGAGTGAAGAAGAAGCAGATTAATGAACTTTATCTTTCTTTGTCTAATTTCTAATTGTGCGAATATGCTTCATGACCTTCTGTAGATAATGGATGATCAGTGGTACTAAAAACTTATGCCTGGATTTTCTTGTACAGGTAATATTGCTGCATGAGCAGGTAACAGAGAAGCTCTGCAGGAAAAGTCATTTACCCTCTGGCCTCTGTATCAAATATGCATGGGAGATAAAGGAATGTGTTTAGTGTTGTAAGTTATGTTTTTTATTTTATTTCATTTTTTCTGTTAGCTATTTTCAGGCCAGTATTCAGAGTTGTACATTCACTATCCATGCATTTTCAGTCACCTGAAGGGTGATTGTATAAATGCAGTTTCACACATGTGGAGTGGCCTAGTGGTTAGGGTGGTGGACTTTGGTCCTGGAGAACTGAGTTCAATTCCCACCTCTGGCACAGGCAACTCCTTGTGACTCTGGGCAAGTCACTTAACCCTCCATTGCCCCATGTAAGCCGCATTGAGCCTGCCATGAGTGGGAAAGCGCGGGGTACAAATCTAACTAAAAAAAAAAAAAATACATGTGTACAAGAACATGGGTTTTATAGGCATGTTGTGCAGCAGAGCTTAAATGGCATTCTGGAGTTGAGATTTGCATGCGTATAAATAACATGCAATCATAGGTACATTTATTTATTTATGGCATTTATATCCCACAGTATTCCCGCCCATGGGCAAGTTCAATGTGGCGTACAATAGTTAATAAGCAAACAATAGTACAAAATACTGTATACAAGGTCACAAGAGGGAGAAAGAAAATAACTGAGGAGGAAAAGGGAGAGAGGGGAGGTGATAAATTATCACAGAGAGAGTCGTGGATTAAAAGGGTGTGGCGCCTGTCCTTAATCTTTACCAACAATTTCTGCAGGATTTGTGCTGATATTTTATAAAGAAACATCTGTACCTATGTGCTTATGTGGCCTCACACATAGGTGACCTGTTAAAAAAAATTACCCCTACACAGTGTCAGGCCAAAAATCCACTGTTCAAATCAACATGATCTATATTGTGAAAGGGCAGACGGAGAACTGGGTGGCAAAATCTTTTGCATTGCAATAATTTTCAGTTACTATCCTGATAATCTGCCTGTTTAGTTTAAGTGTTGAATAGTGGCAGCAACTGCACAATATGTATATTCAATGCAACTGACCATAGAGTGGCATTTTAGAAAGGATGTTCAAATTAGATTTAAACATCCAAGTTGTGACATCTGAAATTCCACAAGTATCTTAGAACAGGATCTGCCAATGTTGAGCTTGTTCTAAAATACATGATAAAATGGACAGTCATGTGCCAGTGACATGCCGCATAAACATCCATTTTACAAAATCGACATCTAAAATATCAATGGAATAACACAGGAATATAAACATCTCTATGACAGCATATGAACATCTATGTTATAAAATGGCAACATAGAGGTTTAAGTGCAGGAACATAAACCGTTATGTTAGCCAGTTGTCTATTTCTCCCAAAACTGTCACAGAGGGACACCAACCACTGGGGGGTGAAGATGGTGACCACACCTAATCCCTCCAGTGGAGTGCTGATCAATGGGAGCACTTTTCTGAAACCTGGACATCCTGAGTAGCAAGTCTAACACCCAGCATCCATCTTTTTGGATATAAATGCTCATTCCCCTTCTGAAATGGGGAATAAACATCTATTTTTGAGCCCATCCTAGTCCCTCCCAAAACACATTCACACCACACCAGATGAGTATCATATATTGGACCTCACGGAATAATAGGCAACAACTTTCAAACTCAAACTGAACAGAGACAGAACCAAATTCCTAGTACCATCCAGCCCACAGAACCCCACATCCTACCAAATATTCACAATCAACCAACAAGCACACCACATCGAAACACAACTTAAAATACTAGGAATCATTCTCGACAAACATCTAACATGAAAATGCTTCAGAACAGTAAGGAAAATAAGAAGAATAAGAAACTATTTCCCTAGACAATCTTTCTGGATACCGGTCCAATCAACGATACTATCGCAACTAGACAACTGCAATGCAGCATAAATAGCGTTCAAGGAAAACACACTAAAATCATTGCAAATAGTCCAAAACAAGGCAGCAATACTGATTTTCAAGAAATCGAAATACAAAAGAGCAACCCCACTGTTTGAAACACTACATTGGCTACAAGTCAAGGCAAGAATATTTTTTAAAACGAGCACCCTAATCGTCAAGATACAATTTTGAATGCCATCCAAATATATGCTTAACATGATTGAAATATCTTCAAGAAATGCCAGCACAGTAAACAGAAATTGCCTACCCAACTGCAAAAACACCATCTACAAAACTATCTACAGGGCAAGTCCAAGTCCCGCCCTGAACACGCCCCTGATATGCCCTCTTGAGATTTGGACGCACTTCTGACGGACTCCAAAGAAAAATGTCTAAAAATAGGTTTTGAAAATACTGATTTGGACATTTTTGTGAGAAAAACGTCCAAATGCTGCTTTATGCCACTTTTGAGATGTTTTTCTGTTTTGAAAATGAACCCAATTGTCACCTTCCTTTCAAATCTACCTCTTCAAACACTATATTAATAAACATCACCAAAACTCTACAACTGAACACAAAAGCTACTACTACCTTTTCCTCTTCAAATCTATCTCTTCAAAAACTCTATGTCTAACCACACAAACTATAGATGCCCTCTCCACATTTCACAACACTATTGTGACTCCACCAAAATGTAAATTGTAAGCCACTCTGAACCAAAATTTGTTTTTGGATAATAGTGGGATACAAAAATGCATGCATGCATAAATAAATAAATAAATAAGCAAGCTATGTTTTGGACTGGACAAGAATTGTTGAATTGCTAAGACTGATGACGAGGTGGGTGGTTAAATCTTGATAGCTAATGAAAATATATGCTATTGAGTTGCACTGCTGAGGACTTGAAACACTAAGTTTAGATTTTGATGAAATCCAGGTATATATGGCTATAAATGTATTTACAGAATAGCACTTAGGTAGAATTTTGGCATTTATGCATGTATGTGCACACATATGCACATATATTCTAATCATTTATGCATGCATTTAGTATTAGATTGTATATATCATGCCTAAAAAATCGATGCTGAAACAAAATATGTCTAGGCATATTCTATAAAGTACACCTAAATTTAAGTGTACTTTATAGAATGAACCTAAATTTCCACGCATTTATAGAATACACCTAGCACCTGTCTACATGACTATATTTAGTCATGGGCAGTTACACCAAATAAAACTTGGTGTCAATGCCAAAGCCTAAAATAGGTGCAGACTGGGTGTATTCTATAACAATGTGCATAGATTTTAGAAACACCCATGTCCCGCCCATTCCACGCCCCTTTCAACTATCCAACTTAGAATTTACACGCATCATGTTGTAGAATATGTTTAGATATATGCAAAAGCAAATCCCACAGTCCTATGTAAAAATTAACAAGATATCCTATATAGAACTAAGACTCTATCTGCGAACGTAAACTGAAGCTAATAACAATGCTCCAAAAGAAATTCTTTTTTTGTATAAACATTTATTGCAGCTGATACTCTATCGTGAAAGAGTGCCCTCAGAAACAACCATTCATTTTAAGGCAATGTAATTTCTTTTGCCAAGGTGGCATAGCACCTCTTTCATTGGGCCACTCTTGTGCATAATATATTTGTGCTATTTCCTCAATTAATAGTGCTATAACAAAACATTGTGCTATGTCAAAAGAAACATGTACTTATCTTAAAACGTTTTTCGGAATTTGTTTAGTTCCAATCAGTCACTATTTCAGACTGAATAAATGGCTTCCCCTGGAAACGCCCGACTCCGCGGGTTTTAAGAATCTTTCTTCAGGGACTCAGGTTAAAGCCGTAAGACGATTGAATTGCAGCCTTTCTCTCACAGCTGCATGTGTAGAATACGCTTAGACAGTCCTGCACGTAAATTCTAATTATTGCAAATTAGTGTCAATAATTGCTTGTTAAGGGGCAGTTATCAGCACTGATTGGCTTATTAACTCATTTAATTGTGCATGCAAATGCAGAATATGACTGAATTTTGGTGTGCACCTGAAGTCACGCTATATAGAACCCGGGGGTTAGTGTGCAAATTGTACCATCCACTTTATAGAATTACCCTTTACAAGGCCAAAGTACTAAAGTGTGCTAAAATTTACTATGATTATTTGTGTGCAACAATCACATTAATACACTTTAGGGGGCAATTTGATATAGGACATAAAGTTAGGCATCAAGATGTGTGTGCCAAGTGCTAATTTTATAATGACATCTGTGCATCCAGATTTCATAATAGGCCATGGGACCGGACGGGATCCACCCCAGGATATTGAGGGAGCACAGAGAGGTTCTGGCAAGTCCTCTTAAAGATTTGTTTAATAAATCCTTGGAGACGGGAGAGGTTCTGTGGGAATGGAGAAAAGTGATGTGGTGATAGGGAAGAATAGAGTACTGGTGTAAGTTGATAGAACAGGGGTTGATGGAATAAATGTATGACCTGTCACTCCTCCTGGCTGAGGTCTTCAGAAAACAAACATTAATTGGGTTTACATATAAGCACATGGCAGTGTATCCTGCTTATAATCGAAAGAGAAAAACGCCCAAGAGCCGACCTAAATCGGGAGATGGACGTTAATCTCACAAAAACGAGTAAATCCATATAATCGAAAGCAATGTTTCAGTGCGTCCGTGTCGCTCGTACGTGGACGTAAAAACGCCCAAATAAGAGGCGTGTCGGGGGCGTGTTAGGGGCGGTGATACGACGTGGACGGGTACAACGTATAACGAATAGCGAAATGGCTCTGGTTGAGCGGGAAGATGGGCGTAATATGATGGACCCGAAATAAAAGCGACCAGAGCAAGGGGGAAAGCGTCTTTAGACTCATTAGCGATTGTGTGTAGTTGGAGAGTGGCGATATTGTTGGTGGAAGAGCTGAAGTGGTGGTTGCAGAGAGAAAGCCGAGCGTGTTCAGTACCTGTGACGGTCGTCTGTGTGCCCTGCCTCTTTTTGTGTCTTACCCTTTCACCGTTCCTTACTCCTACTCCTTTGCTCTATCGCCCCTTCCCCTCCCCCTCCCCCTCCCCCTCCCCATTCACTCTTCCCACGTGTATACTGTATTCCCTGACCTCCGTTTGTCTCTGTGTGCCTGTACTGTTTGGCGAGTGAGTGGCCAGAGGGGCGTGGTGGCTGGAAGTGACAGATCTGTGTGTGTTGCTTTTTGACTACTAGTCCTAATACTTGCACTGGTGGTGGGGATATGGATGCACTTAATGCACTTGTGGCATTCATGCTACACGAAGAGGCCACCCACCGCAGGAGGTATTCACGGCCCCGAGTGTTTAGGCCCCGCACCACCTTCCTACAACTCACTGACCAGCAGTGTCTAACAAGGTTCAGGTTTGATAGGGCCACCATTCGTCAGCTGTGTGAGCAGCTGAAACCCCTCCTTCAGCCCCAGACACGTAGGAATAACCCCATCCCTGCCCACCTCAAAATCACTTCCGCTCTCTCTGTCCTGGGCACTGGCAGTTTTCAATCCGTATTAGCTGCTAACACAGGCCTCACCCAGGCTTCTATTTCACACTGTCTCACCCAGTTCCTGGATGCCTTCATAACTCACACCTCACACTACATCACTTTCCCCACCACCCCCCAGGCTCTGCACAACAACATGGCCGCCTTCTATGCTGTTGCTAGATTCCCCTCGGTCATCGGTGTGATAGACTGCACACACATAGCCCTCAGACCCCCCCGGGCACACGAAGCCACCTACAGAAATAGGAAGGCATTTCATTCTATGAACATGCAAGTTGTATGTGATGCCCAGGGGGAGATATTAGACGTGTGTGCCAGGTACCCCGGCTCCAGCCACGATGCCTACATCCTACAGCACTCGGGCATCTTCCGCAGGTTCGAGCGAGGGGAGTTCACTGGTGGATGGCTACTAGGTAAGTGCAACATGCATGTACCACCCATACTAGACCTCCTCCACTGGGCAACCCTCCGCCCTGGCTTCCTCCACCACAACCCACTATCCAAATCCCCCCCGCCCCCCCTGTACCTGCTCCAAGCGATACACACTCATCTATCTCATTCTGCTTTTCTGCAAAGGTGACCGAGGCTACCCGCAGAGGACATGGCTTATGACCCCCCTGATCCACCCACAACCAGGGCCAGAAGAAACCTACAACAGGAAACATCGCAGCACCCGGGGGATCATTGAGCGCACCTTTGGTTTATTGAAAAACCGCTTCCGCTGTCTGGACCGGTCTGGAGGAGAGCTGCTCTACAGTCCACAAAAGGTGGCCAAGATCTTTGTGGCGTGCTGTATGTTACACAATTTGGCCCAGCGCAGAGGACAGCCTCTCCCAGAGGAGCCACAGCCACCACCAGAAGAGGCCCCAGATGAGCTGGAAGAGGAGCCCCCTCCACCCCCAGCCCACAGAGCAGAGCTCAATGCCTACCAGCTTGGTGTAAGAGCAAGACAAAGACTCATTGAAACAAGTTTTAGGTGAATGTAAGTGAGCATTTATTATTTACATACAGTGCATATGTGTTTGGTCAACCCCACCACCACCACCACCACCCCCCTCCCTCCCACACCCACCCCCCTCCCACCAACCCTCACCCTACAGCATGTCCCATCATTTTCCCCTTCCCTTCCCCCGTCCCCTCCTACCCCTCCCACGCCCTTCCTTTGCAGCTGGTGCTGCACGGGAAGTCTCTTCCCCCTCTTCGGAGCTGCTGCTCCCAGTGTCCTCCTCCCTATCCCCACGGCAGCCTGCGGCTTCGGCTGCACCGTGGAAATCGGGCCACCTTCTTGGTTGTAGTGGTCTGGCCACAGGACCCAGAATGGGAGCAGCAGGAGTGGGTGCGGAGGCTGAGGAGCGCAATGCCCACCTCTTAGCTGGTGGTGGTTGCTGGTGGTCAGTGGAGGAGGAGGTTGATGGCAGGGGCTGCTCCAGCAGCACGGGGGCTGGAGTAGGCGCGGTGCCCTGAGGGTGCAGGTGTTGGATGCTCTGCTCCAGCCGTCTCAGTTGCTGGAGCACCTCCTGGTGGCCTTCACGTTGCGCCTGGAGGAGTTCTTGGTGTGCTCGCTGCTGTGCCTCCAGTGCTTGGCGCTGCAGCTCCAGTTTCTGCTGGCGGTACTCCTCCAAGCGCACGTTGTGGCGGAGTAGTTCCGTGGCCAGCCGCAGGAGTTGCCTCCTTTGGGCGGATGGCCTCTGGCGGGGAGCTGGGCCCTCCTCCTCCTCACCAAAGTCCTCCGGTGCTGGAGGTGCGGCCTCTGCTGGTGCAGGTGGTGGTGGTGGTGGTGGCAGAGCCTGGACAGCTGGTGCAGGTGGTGGTGGTGGTGGTGGTGGCAGAGGCTGGACAGCCGGTGCAGGTGGTGGTGGTGGTGCTGGCAGAGGCTGGACAGCCGGTGCAGGTGGTGGTGGTGCTGGCAGAGGCTGGACAGCCGGTGCAGGTGGTGGTGGTGGTGCTGGCAGAGGCTGGACAGCTGGTGGTGGTAGAGGCTGGACAGCTGGTGCAGGTGGTGGTGGACGCGGAGGATGCACAGCTGGTGCAGGTGGTGGCGGCTGGACTGCTGGTGCTGCAGGCTGTGGAGGTTGAGGCTGGACAGATGGTGTAGGGCGTTGGCCTTGCAGGCCACTAGGGCCAGCCTCCTCTGAGTCTTCACCTGTATAGCACAAGAGTGAGGAATAGTGTTGGTGCAAATAACCCACTTTTGTCTTTCAGCATTCATATACATTGGTATGTCCCCCAACCTGATGACCCAGCAAAGAGATGGTGAGGAGAAATGGAATTGACACGGGTACGAAAGAGAGAGGCCCGCAGGCAGCTGGGTAGAGGTGGTGGATGAGCAGCCAAGAGAAGGACACCACTCACAACGTTGTGCACAAGCTGTTAGTTGTATAATTGTTAAATTGAACAACATTGCAGCATGTGTTGTGTTACTACTGACTTGCTAAACTGCATAGAACTGCTTTATGACCCCCATTACAGGCTCCTTCAGTTGAATGCATGTGGCCCACACTCAGTAGAGCACAGAGGTCACAGGAGGAACTAGGCACAGTTTGGTAATGGGAAAATAGGAGGGAGTAGTAGGGAAGGACGGCCCCCAGAGTTCTGCCACAGTAGTAACCTACACACACCCATAGGAGCCAACTGGAAAGTAGTATTGGGGGTGCTAAGCCCAGTGACCAACACTCCTCCCTGCACAGCTACATGATCTTTCCTCAATATTGGGGGTGCTCTCACACACACACAGCACCCACCCTGTCTGCTTGCTCCTATAACACACATGACCACTACCACTACTCAAATAGAGCTTACAATTAATTCTATAAATATGGGCACACAGGACAAGTAAGAGGAAACCCAATGACAACGGTAGGGATAGGGAGTAAGGGTAGAGAGCTAGTGAGTAGGGGTTACCAGGTCACAACAGCATCATAAAGGTGGCCTGTTAATATACAGAAAGACAGCCAGAGATACTCCCCCCCCATCCCCACCCACACCCACACCCACCTCCCTCCTCCTGCCCCCCACTCCTCACCTCCCTCCCCCTGACCCCAACTTCTATAACACAAGTGTACTGCAGCACAACAGATACCCCAACTGCATAATGAAACACCTACCTGAGTCCTCAGCCTGGCCCGAGGTGTCCATGGAGCCAATCCCGTGGATGCCCTCCTGGGGTAGGAGGGAGTACACCATCAGCTCCATTGGTGTAAGATTGGCAGTGTCATTGCCTGGGGGATTGGCCCCTGCCTTCCTGCGAACATCCCTCCTCAGCTTCCGCCACTTCCTCTTGCAGTCCTCCACGTCTCTCCCAGCATGGAAGACAGCATTCAGGCTGTCCCGTACTGCCTCCCATTCCCGCTGCTTTACTGTTGCTGCCAGCCTCTGCCCTGTGGGAGCAAACAGACTCCGGTGCCGCTGTACAATTTCTTGTACCAGGAGCTCCACCTCTGCCTCGAGAAAATTACCCTTCCGGGTCGGCGGCATGCGTGGTGGCATTGTACCAATGGTGTTTTCGAAAATACGGAGTGGGCGTTTATATAGGCGCCAAGAACGCCCATTGAGACGGGGGAATAGGCGTTTCTGATTTGGGCGCTACTTTTTCAATTATACACATAATTCCTAAGCGTGCCCAGCTCAGATAGCGATTAGGAACACATGCTTTCGATTATGAGTAGATAAGTATGGGCGTCTCCACCTGCCTTCCCTTTCTTCATTGCCATTTTACCTGCCATTTCCTGCACTGAGACCTTGCCGGTTGTTCGTAATAATCATTTACAGGGTTTTACCCTCACTTAGCATGCTTGGGTACACCTGTGTATTTAGGGGGGGGGGGGGGGGAATAATTGTTGGCCCTCAGCCACCACGCCTTCCGTTTCCTGTCTTCCACATCGCCTGATGCTCCCTTCCTTTCTCCCATTCTCTCTGCCTGGTTGTAGCAGGCAGTGTGTGGGGGCCACGAATTTGCTACACTCACCCCAAATCAAGCACCCCTCGGTAAGGGTCATTTCAATCAGGGAGATGTGCAGCTAATGTTCCAGAAGATAAAAGGCGCACTACACAGTCTTGAAACAGACGTTCATGGTAAGCTCTCGTTTGTCTGCCACCTCTTCTCTTTGTGCTCATAGTCAAGGAGTGTGCATTCACTGTATGTATGTAGTCTGGAGTCAGATGTTAGGTAGCTCTGTTTTCACCAGGTTCCTGTGCACTGTACTGTGGGGTTGGCAGGTCCTCAGTGGTGTGGGCCAGCTGTTGGAGGTGCTGTATTGGTTCCCGGTAGCTTCCATCTTCCTTGTTTATGTGGTGTACCCCAGTCCCCATTTATGAAGTGGCCACCCATTCTCAAGGTCCATAGGCGGGGGAGGGGAGAATGATTAATGCAATGGATGTGTATAGCACTTTATGCAACACCTTCCTAAATTGCTCCATAGGTAGTAGGGTAGGGAACATGCACATTACATTGTTTTTAATCGGTAGCCTGGACAAAATGATCGAGGTGGCTACAGGTAGTGCCACTGAGGCCTATGACGTGGTGGTGAGGGAAAGGGGTGTGTGTACAGGTACCAACCCAAAGTAACTGGTGGTGGATAAAGCCTGGTGGCTGCTGTGGCCTAGTGGTTAGAGCACCAGCCTTATAATCATAAGGTTGCTGGTTCAAATCCCACCTAAGGCAAGTCACTTCAGAGACAAAGTTGGACACAAACCCAGAATACTTGAATGTAACACACCTTGGTTCACTACTGGAGAAAGTGTGATCACACCTGCAAATAATGAGCACCATTGTTATTTGTGCCCTTCCCTAACACAAGTATTACATTGCAACTGTGATGAAGTAACCATCCATCTATTGGGTTTCCCATTGTTTCCCTTTTGCTCCTCAGCATTATATACCATAGCTGATGTATTCAATGTGAAAATATGAGCCAGCTGTTTGTAGGTCCTTCTTGGGCCCCCCCCCCCCCACCCCACCAATGTGGCTTGTGGGTAAAGATATGTGTCCATCAGACAGCAAACACTGTGTATGTGGTACCTGGAGTTATGTGGAAGTGTGTACCTGGCAGATCACACGTGGTACACTATTAATCTCTTATTGATGGCACTCTGTAATGTGGGTCAGTATGGTGGAGGGGAGGGAGGGAGGAAGGGAGAGAGAGATGCTGGCTGGCCATTTTTATTAATGAACACAAATATCCATCCAGCCTCCCCGGCCCAACCCCCCTGCACATATGGGCCATGCAGGTTGGAATGAACAGGTGGCGTTCTGTCTGGCCAACATTCTCAGACATACATCACCTTCTCATTCACACAGCACATTTAATGCTATGCATATTGCTGCCTCCTTCCTCTCAACTCAACAGCACCATTTGGTGATATGTAATGCACAAGGGAGACAAACACACACACACACACACCCTGATAGTTATATTATAACAAAAATTTATTTGCCCCCCATCCCCACCCCCACCCCTACAAAATAACCCCAACAATGCCCTCCTCCCCCCCACAACTCCCCACACACCCCAACAATTCCCTCCCCCACCCCCCACAGAACCCCCAACATTTCCCTCCCCCCACACACACAACCCCAACAATTCCCTCCCTCCCTCCCCCCACACACACAACACCAACAGGCCCCCCTATTTAAATTAAGGGCGGCCACGCCCTCTTAGTAAGGCCCTCTGTAGCAGGGCAATGAGCAGCCCCAGCAGTACCCTTAGTGGGCCCTGGAGCTGCTCATTGCCCTGCCGTAGGGCTGTCACCTCCTGCAGCAGCTGGTGCTGGCCAACTATAATCTGCTGCTGGCCATCTACCAGCTGCTGCAGGAGGCGCACTACAGTCGCTGGCCCAAAGGCTGGAGGTGGGCCAGGGGACATGGATGATGGCCCAGGGGATGGAGGTGGGCCAGGGGACACAGAAGCTGGCCCAGGGGATGGAGGTGGGCCAGGGGACACAGAAGCTGGCCCAGGGGATGGAGGTGGGCCAGGCGATGGCGCTGCAGGTGGGGAGGGAGAGCCCTCATAAGGAGCTGCAGGTGGGGAGGGGTCCTCACGAATGTCTATGATGAGGACTCCCTCCTCCGAGTCCTCCTCCTCCTCTTCTCCCTGGTGGGCCGCCTCCTGGCCTGGCTGCTGCTCCTCCTCCTCCTCCATGTGCCCCTCCTCCTGCTCCTCCTCCTCCTCCTGCTCCTCCTCCTCCTCCTGCTCCTCCTCCTCCTGGAGGTGGTGGCCCTCCTCATCTTCCCGCTCGGCTTCCTGCTGGTGGAGCCCTGTGTATGTAAAAGGAGTGTGATTGAGATCAGTGCATACAACATGGCTTGCATAGTGCAGTAGCTGGGTGGCGTGAGGCAGGGGATGGGGCAGGGTGTGGTAAGGCGTAGCCTATGCCCATGGGGAATGAGCTGCATCAGATGACATGACACAGAACCCTGGACCCTCCTCTGATACACACCACGCAGGACATGTTGCCATACCAAATTCATTGCTGACCAGCATGTTTGCATTGTGAGATGCAACGAGGGGTTGATGGGCAGTTGTTGTAGGAGTTATTGGGGGGGGGGGGCAGTGGGAAGGGTGTTGAGCACAATTCTTTTATGTGAGTTAGGCCATAACATGCAGTAAAAGTAGGGCCTCAGGCAACTGTACCAGGACACACTAATCAGCCACCACAGTAAGGGGAATAGTAAAGTGTGGCATATCATCTCATTCATCTCGGGGGGGATGGTCGGACGTTGCAAGCACGCTCATGGGAGAACCCCTGCAACCTGCATCCTTGATCTGGGACAGATATGGTATTACTAGGTGGCTATTAGGCACATGGGAAGTGATATTGTACAACACATTTGCTTTATTCATAAAATGTATGTAGTAATCTGTACAGGTGTCCTGTTTTTCAAAATACTTACGGCGAGCCCTGAGGTGCCTTCGCACCGCCCGAATGACGTCGGGCCTCTCCCGCCTCACCCTGCGGAACCGCCTCCGCAGGGACTCGAGGTCCCGGTGGACTCCAAAGCGTCTGTAAGATATAAGTTTGGAGAGCAGGGGTCAGGGGTGTTGGTCCTTTTTGTCCCCTGCACACATTCATTTGCTATTCACATACCAGAGAGAGAGGGTCTACAGTGTTGGGGGGGGGGGGGGGCACCTCCATTGGTAGTGAATCATAGGAGCCACCTTTTTTCCATTTTGGGGGGTGGAACCCCCAGTGGAGATGACCCCTCCCTCCATACATATTTGATATTGGGGGGTGGGGTGGTGAAGCACCCACAGCAGCCACCGAGTTGGTTCCTATGCAGATGATGCCAGAGAGGTGGCCATGAGGCCAGACAGTACCGTTTGTATACATTATAATGTATGCTTGTTAAACTACTTTATATGTGTTATCATGACCATGTTATAAAGTATGGTATAGGTTTCATTGGTCTCATGCTTCCACTATTCAGAGGCTCCAAAGAGGGGTTGGAAAATGTGGCCTTCACATAACTAACGAAATTGTCACATAACACTAATAGAATAGTCACATACCTAACCTAACGAAATACATTCTTGTAGGGATGTGGGAATGGTGGTCGTTTCAATAACATACAAATTATTGGTGATTGTGCATGTTCCTATATTACTCATGATCCTTGCATGGACACTCCAGTTACTGCTGGTAACATTGATGACGGAGCTGTTATATGTGTAGGTACAGGAGGGGAGGGGGGTTGGGCCATAACCTTACCTCTCTAATCTTTCCCGGATGCGGGACCAGGCTCGCATGGCCTGCAGCCTGGGGGGCAGGTGATGGTGCTGAATGAAGAGCCTGTGCCGGTGCCTTACACACAGCCGCACCAGCATCAGGCTCTCCTCCTGCCCGAAGTTGGGTTCCCTTCGTTGTGCCATTTTTCCACGTGTTGGAAAAGAAGTGCCTTATATAGACGACCTTGCGTGAGGGACGTCGTTTCATGCACAGCTCCATATATGGATGACCATTCCATATATGGCCCCTATCAGCACGTGGACGCCCTCGTAAGCATAGACGTCTTTGACGTGCACATGCCTGCAGGAGTGTGAAACGTGCCTTCTATAGATGAGTATGACGCACCCCACCCGACCCTTTTCACATATACACAATATACATTTACTGCAT
Source organism: Microcaecilia unicolor (assembly GCF_901765095.1). Taxonomy (NCBI): domain Eukaryota; kingdom Metazoa; phylum Chordata; class Amphibia; order Gymnophiona; family Siphonopidae; genus Microcaecilia; species Microcaecilia unicolor. The sequence goes on from NC_044032.1 coordinate 495,753,160, forward strand.
GTTCAGTAGGTGTACAGTGCATGCAGATCCGCACATTTAGATGGGCACATATGATGAATGTATGGGTGGAGCAGCATGATATGTCTGTAGTTGACACATATATGCGTTCGTCATATATTTCCGTACCTGGATGGCCTGAACAACATGTACTGTACTTGCGATACACCTATGTACATTATTTTACACACCACGTGATTTGGTCGTTTGCACCTGCAATAGTCGACCGTGTTAGGGCGCCCAATTTAGTCACGCTTATGCGCTCGTCATTTGATTGTTTTCTTACAGGGATAATCGATTGTCGAAAAACGCCCACACTATTTTTCCATTATACAGGTCTGTTTTTGGACGTTATCGTAAGAACGCCCTAATTCGTACTTGGACGATCTTTCCATTTTGCCCCTCTATATGACCCACCCAAGCCATGCTCATATGTATGCCCCTTTGCAAATTCACATTAAGCATGTTACTTGCCTATGTTATAGAATACTGCACTTACCTTCATAACAGTAGCAATCATAAATGTACATGCTAATATTCTATTCCTTACACCCACAATTGTACCTAACTTTGGGTAACCTGTTATAGAATGAGGGGTTAGAGGGCAATTCTATAACAGGGCACCTTGTAGGAGCCTAAAGGAACGTAAGCACCAGTGGCATAGCTAGGACTGAATGGGCCCCAAGCGTAAAAATTAAGATGGGCCCCCTGTAACACCATCTCTGTTTCAAGGTAGTGAGGATGCAGGGAGGGGGAAAGGTAAACCTTTAAGAGCTCCACTCAACAAACATTGCAAAATCAAGCATATTCTAAACCTATATATATATATATCTCTATATAAAACGCACCTCCAACATTCTAATGAAGCCTCACTTTCCCAACATTCTAAAGTGAGGCGGCAGAGACCACTTTTTGAACATCAGTGTTTGCCCCGCCCACGCGCTGCTGATTGGCTGTGCCTCAGGTGATGCACACAAAGTACGGTTCCACCTCCCAAACACTCACATGGACTTAGAAACCACCAAGCCTTTGAATGGGACCGGTGCTGCAGAGGAGCAGGAGTGGGACAGCAAAGAAAATGCAGCGGCGTTCAGGAAAAAAAAAACAAACACACACGAGTCCCGCCCCTTCCTGAGGAGGGGGTAGCTACCAGCACGGGGACCAACCGCGAGGAAAGCGCGGACGAAGAACGCCACTAAACAACAACTACATCGCGGACCTTACTCTGCAAGCTGTTCATGCGGTGAGTCTCCAAGCTGGCGTTCAGTGCCTACAACAGAGACTTCCAAACACATGCGCCCTCAGCCCCGCCCCCCCCTACAGAACGCCACCCACATTCCACACTAAAACCAAACCAACCCCCCCCCCAAAAAAAACCACCCAAACGGAAACCTCCGGCGCCCAACCCCCCCTAAAAAAAAACGGATCACAGCCAACCTGAGTGCCCAGCTGAAATCAGTGCCTACAAGGAGACCTCCAGACACATGCGCCCTCAGCCCCGTCCCCCCCTACAGAACACCACCCACATTCCACACTCGAAAAAAATCCATATCTACTCCTACTGCCTGCCTGCAACGGATCCCTCTGGTTTCAACAAAAATACAAATGCCTACAAATAACCCATCAGAGTGCCCTGCTGAATTAAGATTACTGTATCACACTCACACGCAGAGAATCACCCCCCTACCAGCCACAAAAAAACCCCACATCTAATATGGACAATCAGCATCACTCACTAACACACATACATACAACCAAACTGCCCACCACCCAAAATGCCACACACTGCCATGGACAGACAACATCTTGCTTTCACACTCATACACACATACTCCCTCCCCCAACCCCCTTAATACAAAAACTGAAACAGTAAAAACCTACATCTCTCTCTTACAAACACCCACAGACTCCCATAATCCCCCCCCAAAAAAACACAAACACTCATATAGAACAACCCTACCCCACAAACACCCCCCTACAAACACCCCCGCACAAAATGGCACACACACCCACAGACACCCACAACCCCCCTCAAAACCACAAACACTCATACAGAACAACGCTACCCTACCCCACAAACACCCCTCCCCCCCAAAAAAATAGCATACACCCATAGACCCCCACAACCCCCCCTCAAAACCACAAACACTCATACAGACTTTACAACTTAAAAAAAAAACTCTCTTCCTTTTTAAAAAAAAATATATCCCTTAATATCAAACAGAAAAAGAAAACAAAACAAAAAAAACCACATGCTAGCGCCCGTTTCATTTGTTTTGGAAACGGGCCTTTTTTACTAGTATATATATAAAACCTTTTATAGTAATAGAAATAGAAACTGAATTAAAAGATATCAGAGATGCACATTTCCCAGAGCTGTGCAGGATACCCCAAAGAAACTGGGGATATATATCTATCACAGACGCTGAAGTTTTAAGTTCTCATGCTGTATTCCATCAACCACCTAAATTTATATTTTCACATGGTCGTAATTTAAGAGACTTACTGATGCATTCTTATTTTCAAGAGGGTTTGGTACAACTTTCAAACTCTGCTTTGGGACATTCTACTTGTGGGCATTGCTCCATTTGTGCACATGCCATTACAACTGACACAGTATATTGCCCCACCTTACCACACTCATTCAACCTACGGGGAAATACTGATTCTGAGAGAGTTGGATCAGTTTATATGATACATTATCCTTGTCCTCCATTGTATATTGGTCAGAGAAAGAAACAGATCTGCAGTAGAATTACTGAACATTTCAGTCGCATCAGGAGATAAACACAAGAAGCTCCTCTGGTCTCTCATTGGATGGAGAAACAGCAGAGTTTAACTGATTTGTTTGTGGTATTGGAAGCTCCCACTCTACTGGGTGGGGGGTGGGGGGGTTATCAACTCTATTGTGGCAAAGAGAACAATAGATATAGTGGTGGCGCACAATGAAACCACAAGGTTTCAATAAGGAAGTGGAATGGTGGGCTTTTCTGCATTAATAAATCTACTTTGGAGTAAAGTTTTTCTGATAGATTTTTTCGTTTGTTTTTCCCTTCAAAAGTTTTCCATTTTCTATATGCCCTTCAGTGATGCCATTTCTAGTGAGCTTTTGAATCAGACGCTTGTGCACTCAGCATTTTTTTAAAAGTAAGGCACCCTCTATTCTTCGCCAGAATGCTTATATGATTATATTTTAATATACTTATATTTGTAACCACTGACTTCAGATATTAACTTGTATATGTGCATTGCCCTTAGAGAGACCATAAGAACATAAGAATAGTCATACTGGGTCACACCAATGGTCCACCTAGCTCAGTATCCTGCTTCCAGCAGTGGCCAATCCAGGTCACAAGTACCTGGCAGAAACCCAATTAGTAGCATCATTCCATGCTACCAATTCCAGGGCTTCCCCCATGTCCATCTCAATAACAGACTATGGACTTTTCCTCCAGGAACTTGTCCAAACCTTTTTTAAAGCTAGATATGCTAACCGCTGTTACCACATCCTCTGGCAATGAGTTCCAGAGCTTATCTATTCTTTGAGTGAAAAAATATTTCCTCCTATTTGTTTTAAATGTATACTCATGCAATTTTATTGAGTGTTCCCTGGTCGTTGTACTTTTTTAATGAGTGGAAAATCGATTCACCCCCACCAACTCCACACCACTCAGGATTTTGTAGACCTCAATCGTCCCTACTCAGCCATCTCTTTTCCAAGCTGAAGAGCCCTAACCTCTTTAGCCTTCATCATATGGGAGCAGTTTCATCCCCTTTATTCTTTTGGTCACTCTTCTTTGAACCTTTTCTAATTCTGCTATATCTTTTTTGAGATATGGCGACCAGAAATGAACACGATACTCAAGGTGAGGTTGCACCATGTAGCGATACAGAGGCATTATAATATTTTTGGTCTTATTTTGCATCCCTCTCCTAATAATTCCTAGCATCTTGTTTGCTTTTTTTAGTCACCATCATTGTACAATAACCTTTTTTTTTTTTTTGGGGGGGGGGGGGGGGGGTTTACCTGAAGCAGCCATTCAGTGAAACATGGTCCGTATCAGGACCCTGAAGCCTGCTTTCAAGATATTTTCTTATGTATAAATGATATGGAGACATGAACTTTAATGTAAAGTCTCTGTGACAGCTTTTCTATGAACGTGTTGCTTTAATCATACATTCACTTTAGAGGTGTTTTGAAGACACAGTATATTCACAAGCTTTTGTTTTAAATGGTGTGTTCAGAGGTTTGGCAATAAAATGTGCAATGATTGAGAGGTCTGGGGCATTTTCTGGGCACATTCAGTATATTCTATGATACATTTTATTATCTATGTAATACTTGTGAAGCACACATTTGTCAGCTGTGGGTTTGTTCTTTGATACATTTCCTAAATCTGACATATTTCAATTAATATATTCAGAAAGCAAATTATTTGCTTACCTTTGTTGTCTGAATATTGCTTTTGTTCCTATGTCTCTTTTTCTTAACTCTTTCCAGGGTCTTCCATCCTTTTGACATTTCTTCTGAATGTCCTCTATTCACCTTCGCTCTGCATCCTTTATCTATCCTATTTGACATCTCCCCTCTGTCTCCCTATCCCTCCCTACCCCATGTCCAGCACTGACCCTCTGTGTTCCCTGTACCTATGCTCCTTCCATCTTCTCTCTGTGTCCCTGTCCCTCCCATACCCAGCTTCTCCCCTCTTTTCCTTTCCTCCTGCACCTTACCCCTGACTCCCAACCCCAGGGCCAGCATTTCCCATCCTCTCTTCCTCCCCTTTTTCATCCTGGACTGTGTTTCTCTGTCTTCTCTCCATTTCTCCACAAGTCCAATATCTGTCCTCTCTCTGTCTCTCTCCCTTTCTCTTTCTCTCCATTCCACCCCCTATCCCCATGCAGGTTCAGGATTTCTTTCATCTGCTCTTTCCTCCTGTGTGAGTGCAGCACCTCTTTCTGTTCCCTCGCCTCCTGTAGGTCCAGTGTTTATGTGATGTCCCCCCCTCCCTATCACCCTGTAGCAACTCCCCCCCCCCCGTCCCCCTAGGATCCTCCAGAGTCTCGGTGGCTGACTGGCAGAAGCAGTGATCCAAACACTTCTGCCTTCACCCTGACAGGTGCTTTCCTCTGCTGTCCCGCATCCTGTGACATAATTTCCTGTTGGCAGAAGCAGCAGAGGAAAGGCACTGGGTGCAGTCAGAAGTATTCACATCACTGCCTCTGCCGGAACTCTGAAGGGCTGCGAAGGGGGAAGAGGTCACAGGCTGATGCCAGCCCACATGCCGGATACCTGGGGATAGAGGGGATGTGTCGGAAAGAGAACAGAGAGGTTGACAGGTGGGATGGAGAGTAGAGAGCAGCAGGTGACCTCTACCATTGGGTGGCCCTGGGCATTTTGCTGGGCTCTCTCAATGCCCCTTGTAAATGCCTTAATTCCTTTGTAGAATATTAGTGTAACTAGATATTAATGTGTTTAATACTTAGGCTTTTGCATTTTTGCCAGCCATGGAACTAGTTTGTTAGTACCTAAGTGTGGCAGGAATGGATGTAATTTATAGTATTTTGTAAGTTGTATATTTAAGTGGAAGCTTTGACTATGTCCCACCCTATGTAATGCATGTGTCTTGATACAGAATAACTGTTAGTAACCATGTTAGTATATACATGTGTAAGTGTTCATTTATGTGCATATATGTTAGTATCCTACAGTTTTATGCTTGTAATACATACATAAATGTGCTACGCTATGCAATGCTTTATCATTTCTTGTAGCCCGCCAACACCTCTTCAGTTCAAGATGGATAACATTAACAAGAAGCTAAATACAGTATATTCATGAACAGAGCTGCCGAGAGGGGGGCAGGGGGGACAAAATTCCCCGGGCCTCCAAGGGGTCCCGGCGCCGCAGTCCCCGGTCTCACCCGCCCACCCTTGGCTCCGTCGACAGCCCCTCTCCTGGCCCCCTGCATTCAAATTGGCAGCACCTCACCTCCATGTGAAAGCGCAGTGGCAGATCGCCTCCTCTCCCTGTGTCCCGCCCTCGTCTGATGTAAATTCCTGTTTCCGCAAGGGGGGCCCGGTGGCGGACGAAGGGGGGCTGTCGACAGGGCTGGGGTGGGCGGGTAGAAACCAGGGACTGCGGTGCCGGCGGCCTGAGTAGCGATTGGGGGGGTGACAGCGGCGGTGGCCTCGGGAGGGCAGCGGCCTCAGGGGGACGGTGGAGGTGGGGCCCCGGGGGTGGCCTTGCCCCATGTCCAGCTCAGTCTCTCGGCAGCCCTGTTCAGGAAAAACAATTCAAACTAGGAACTAAGCTTAGGTACAGAAGGTCTCTACTGAAAAAAAAAAAAGTATCTAATGATTCAACAGCCTGTACCTAAACATCATCCTGCATGAAGAAAAATGCTTTTAGTAACTTCCTGAAAAGTAAATATAGTTGACAGTGTCGTAGAAATGGAGGTAGTGAATTCCAAATCTCTGGCAATTGATATTGGAGAGAACAAGAAAAATGTTTAGTTTATTTTAACTTACTAACAGATGGAAATTGCAAGAGGCATTGATTTTTAGTGATTGTACTATGCAACAGTGAGACCATTTCAGTCATGTAAAAAGGAGTATTACCGGATAAACTTTTAGGCAGTCACGCACACCTTAAAGCGCATGCATTTCATAACAGATAACCAGTATAAATTAGAGTAGTAATTTTTAACAGAATCATGCCACTTCAGACCCAAAATAAGTCTGACAGCTATGTTTTGCATAATCTGCAGACGGTCAATAGAGGTTTTAGAGCATTCAATAAGATCAAGATTACAATAATCAAATTTGGATAAAAGAGACTTTGGGGTCCTTCTACTAAGCTGTGGGAAAAAGGGCCCTACTGTAGCAGTGGGGGCCATTTTTGCCGCAGCTGGTAAAAGCCCCCCCCCAAAAAAAAAAAAAAAAAACTGGCCACTGCATGGTCATGCGACAGGGAGCCCTTACCACCACCCATTGAGGTGGTGATAAGGGCTTCTGTGCTAACTTGGCAGTAACTGGACAGCACGCGGTGATGCCCGATTACCGCTGGGTTACCACCACGCAAGTCATTTCTGGGGTTTTTCTTTTCCCCCTGGAAATGGCACGCGCTCGGGGCAGGACTACCACCAGCAGCCATGTTGGGCCAGCGGTAGTCCCGGATGAGCAAGCAGTAAGTCCATGTTGGGCTTACCGCTGCTCTGAAAAAGGGCCACTGAATGAGTATTTTAAATGTTAACATCTATGTGTTAGAATTGCCCTCAAGAGGGTAATTTTATAACAATCCATGCTGACTCTGTCCCATTAAACCATGTTTATTTATGTATTTTGTAATTTTATTCATTATAATAATTTCTACCACTTTACCCGTACTAATGTCAGGCTTACCAGTCAGTAATTTCCCGGATCACTTCTGGAACCCTGTTTAAAAAAAATCGACGTTGCATTGGTCACCCTCCATTCTTCAGGTACTATGGATGATTTTAATGACATGTTATATTCATGCTTGATTTCTTTGAGTACCTTTTGATGTATGACATTTACTACTCTTTAATTTTGTTGATTTGGCTCATTACATCTTTCAGGTTCACTGAGATTTCTTTCAGTCCCTCCGCTTCAACGCCCTTGAAAATCATTTCTGGTACAGATAGATTTCTTACATCTTCTTCCGTAAATACCAAAGCAAACAATTCATTCAGTTTCTTTGCTATGGCTTTGCCCTCCCTGAGTGCCACTTTTGCTCCTCCTTGATCTAAGGATCCCACGGATTCCCTTGCAGGCTTTCTGTTTCTGATTTACCTGAAAAAGTTATTACTGTGAGTTTTAGCCTCTGTGGCAAGTTTCTCTTCATATTCTCTTTTAGCCTTCTTTATCAGTGCTTTGCATCTGACTTGCCAGTGCTTATGTTGTTTCTTATTTTCTTCATTTGTGTCCTTTTTCCACGAATGAAGAAAAGCAAGAGACAGAGACAATTGCAGGTCAGGTAGACTAGAAGGCAGATAAGGAGCAGAAATCAGGACAATAAACTGATGAAAGGCAGATAAAACTGCAGTCACCAGAACTGAAGGCAAGTTGACAGCAGGTAAGTGAGCAAGTAGTAACAGTGAAAAGCAGATCTGGAAACAACCCAGGCACAGGACTGGCCTATCTGATGACTTGTTAGACCAGCAAGGGTGTGCTGTGCTGACATCCTTACATATGGTGGACACATCCCTTGCTGGTCCAATGGGATTTCACTGTGGGTAGGGACCTCATACCACCACCTCAACTCAAAGGTTCTAGGGCAGTGTTTTTCAATTATTTTGGAACCTAGATCCCATAATTCAGCCAAGTAAAAATGTGTGCCCCCCCCCCCCCCAGAAGTGCAAAATAATGATGCATCTATGGAGAGCCTACACAATTTGGGGCCCCAACCCACAGCTTAAGCAGAGCTGCTGAGGGAGGGGACAGGGAAGGAAGATTCCCTGGGCCTGGCCTCCAAGGACAGCCTGGCACAGGCAATCTAAAGACTGCTTTGCAAGCCACAGGTCCTTCTTCCTGCTGCATCCTGCCTATGTGGAAACATGAAGGACACGGAAGGAAGAAGGACCAGCAGAGCACTCTCTCATTCACTGCTGTGAGAGGGGGTGGTAGTGGTGGTGAGGGGGACCAGTGGCAGTGGGGGGGGGGGGGGGGGGCAGCGGCAGTGGGGCCCTGAAGATCGTTTGCGCTGGGACCAGATTTGTCTCTCAGCAACCCTGAGTTTTGGGAAGCTCTGCTTTAGGGGCTGGATCAAGGCTGGGTCCTCTGAAGATCAGCAGTCTCTAGATTATTCTAGCATCTGCTATCCAGCTTCATCCAAATTATGTCTCTGGAAACACCTATGTATATAAGTAGATATACACTTTCTTTTATCTGTGAATACCCACATGCGTTTTTACCAGAGTTCTTTCCCATATGTAAAACATGGTTTATACATGATTAATGCTTCACAAGATTACTATTCAAATGGGATAACTTATGCTACTGATTGAGGGTGGGTGGGGGGAGTGAAGTACTGATTTAGTCAGGAGGGGAGGGAAATACTGATTTAGTCAGACTTACACCTTGATTCAGGGGCGTAGCTAGGTGAGGCCAAGGGGGCATGGGCCCCCACAGATTTAGATCGGGACACCTCCACTTTCGACCCCCACCGCAAGGTACCTTTGCTGGCAGGGTCCCCAACCCCTGCCAGCCTTAGTCTTCTTCAACGCCAGTCTCCGGTGCATTCGCTCACTTTGCTGATCTGTGCTGTGAGTCCTGACGTCCAACACATCCTGCACGTTCCTTTAAGTGGGAACGTGCAGTACATCAGGACTCTGTTGGATTATTTGTAGTAAATAATTAGCAGATTTTTATACACACAGCTTCAGCTTTAGAAATGTTAATTTCTTTTCTTCATCTCTCTCTCTCATTCACCCCAGAATAATTCACTGCTGAGTCACTTTAAAGTTGAAGTAACAAAACATCTGTTTACTCACAGTTTGTAGTTAGATTATATTCAGACAGGCTTATATATACATAATACTATACATTTGTATTATCAGCTCTTTCCATGTGCTTAGATGGTAATGGATGCTCACACCATGGATCCTCTCAGCTTGGGAGAGATCATGAGCTCCATGTGCTGTGTCTAACCCCCACAGGAAGTTGCATGGGTGTGACCTCTCTAAGTAATTCACATCAGAGGTCATAGAGTAATCACAGAGAAAAACAATTTCTGACAGGCAATGCATGTAAAATACAATACATTCCAACAAACCCCTTCTCATGCATAACTGTCATGCAATTATTAATTCACACAAAGTCCAAGCTTTATACGCAGATTCTCAAAACGTTCTCTGAGTAACGGTTTGGTCATGATGTCAGCTGTCATCTTACTGGTGTGACAATAGTCTAGCCTGATGACCCCTTCTTTTGCCAACTCTCGCACGTTGTGGTATTTCGTTGCGATGTGCTTGGTGCGTGACTGAACCTTGTCATTCTGTGACAGTCTGATGCAGCTCTGATTATCTTCCATTATCTGGATTGGTCTCTTTTCAGCTATTCCAAAATCCAGCAAAAGTTTTTCAATCCACATCAGTTCTCTGCATGCTTCTGATACGGCCACATATTCAGCTTCTGTAGAAGACAGACTCACAATACTTTGTTTATGACTGGCCCATGAAATTTGTACATTTCCATACATAAACACATATCCACTTGAGGATTTATAATCAGAATGATCCCCTGCCCAATCTGAATCACAGTAACATATTAGTTTTGGATTACTATTGACTGAAATCTTTAATTTACAATCAATGGTACCTTTTAAATACCTTACCATCCTTTTAACTGCAGTCCAATCTGATTTGGTAGGTGAGCTGACCCTTCTGCTCAAAATTCCTACTGCATTTGCTATATCAGCCCTGTATGTGGTAGTTAGATATAAAAGCTTACCTATGGCTGATCTATATTGGATGTTATCTGGTAAAGGTTCTCTTACTGTTTCATCCTTCAGAAAATCAGTGATCATGGGAGTGCTTACAACTTGGGCATCTTGCATACCTAAACTTTCAATAAGCTCATTTATTTTCTGCTTCTGGCTTAGAAGATAAGAACCATCATTTTGTTTCTCAATTTCTATACCAAGATAGTATGACACATTACCAAGTTCTTTTATCTCAACATTCAGGTTTAAATATTTTACAATGTCCTTGTACTCTTGCTCACTTTCGCTTGCAATGAGCAGATCATCAACAAAAGCTAAAATGTATGCATATTGTCCATTTCTGCACCTAGTGTACAAGCATTTATCTGCTTCACCTTGCTTAAATCCTAAATTTGTCAATATTTCATGCAATTTGTCATTCCAACATTTTGCACTTTGCTTTAATCCATAAAGACCTTTGTTTAATTTACACACTAGCTGTCTTTGTTTTGTATTTATGAAACCTGTTGGCTGTTCCATGTACAAGTCTTCAGTTATATCTCCATGAAGAAATGCTGTTTTCACATCAATGTGGTTGACTTGCATGCCTTTTGAGACTGCAATGCTCAGAAGTGTTCTAATTGTCGTGTGTTTCACTACAGGTGCAAACACTTCATCAAAATCTTCTCCATATTTTTGAAGATATCCCTTTGCGACTAATCTGGCTTTATACCTTTCCACTTTTCCTTGTGCATTCCTTTTTAACTTGAATACCCATTTGCATCCTATAGCTTTCTTGCCAGGAGGTAATTTTGTAAGAATCCAAGTATTATTTTTATCCAATGCATCAATTTCTTCTTGTGCAGCTTTACGCCATTCAGCAGCTTCTTCTGCTGGTATTTTCTCAATCTCATCCCATGTTAAGGGCTCTTGAGCTTCTGCTGACTTTGTTAGGTAAGACAGTCTTGGGGGTGGAACACCTTTGTTTTCCCTGGATGAGCGTCTGACAACAGGTTGGTCTGACCTTTCCGCATCCTCTAAATCTGAGAGTCCTTCTCCAATTGATTCCCCTTCTCCAACTGTACTGTCTCCTGCGATGATCCTTTCTGTGTCTGCTTCCTCTGCCTGTTCCTCGTTAGATACAGATGAGTTGCTTTCAGACATCTGCCTTGGTATGGCATTTATATACACTGGCATGTCTATTATGGTTCTAGTTTCATATTCTGGATGATAAGGCTCATCTGGGATAATCCAGCCTTTATCAACCCTTTTGTTTTCATCAAAATATGTAACATGTCTTATGCCAACAATGCCAGTTTTCAGATTCAAAATTCTATATCCTTTGTGTCCTGGAGCATAGCCAACTAAAATGCCCCTTTCTGTTGTGGAATCCAGCTTATGCCTTCTTTGCTTTGGTACATGAGCATATGCTGTACTTCCAAATGTTCTTATGTGTGACAGGTTTGGCTTCCTACCATGCCATGTCTCATGTGGTGTGCGCTCAGCGCCTTTAGTTGGCATTCTGTTTTGTAGGTACACTGCTGTGAGAATGGCTTCCCCCCATAGTCTTTTAGGGAGATTGCTATCTGACAGCATACATCTGGTCATTTCCACAAGTGACCTAAATTTTCTCTCTGCAACAGAATTTTGCTCTGGTGTATAAGCTACTGTTGTGATATGCTGAATGCCTTCTTGTTCTAGAAATGTGCGCATGCTTTGTGAAGTGAACTCACCACCATTGTCGGTCTGAAGAACCTTTGGTTTTCTTTCAAATTTATTGCTCACCATGGCTACGTATTTCTTCAGCATGTCTGTGACTTGACTTTTTTCTTTCAGCAAATAGGCCACACAGTATCTAGAGAAATCATCCAAGAATATTAGCACAAATCTGTTATTTCCCAATGATGGGATATTAAACGGTCCACATAAGTCACTGTGTATTAAGTCCAGTACTTTATTACTCCTATTTCCTGTGTATGCAGGAAATGAGGGTCTCACACCTTTTTGAGTAACACAGTCTATGCATTTCTCCATTTTACCAGTACCTGCACTGATTTGAATGCCAGTGGCTAGTTGCCTACTGTAAAGATCCTGGATCACCTTAAAATCACGATGTCCCAGGCGGCGATGCCAGATTTCCAGACTACATTTACCATCATTCTTCCTTACTTGCGCCAGATGTGAGGCTTCACCTGAAATGCTCAGTTTATAAACATCATTATGCATAAAAGCTTCAGCATACACTTCATCATTTTTAGAGATTGTGCACTTACTGTTTTCAAAATGAATCGCAAATCCCTTCTTATCTAATGTAGATACACTAAGCATATTGCAAACTGCTTGGGGAATATACAAGACATCACTTACAGGAATTTCTTTAACTTCATTAGACACTTTGCATTTTAAGAATCCAATGCCTTTTGCTTGGATCTGAGTAGTCCCTGCGTTTGCAGTTTTAAGAATACCTTCTTCTGGACTCATTTCCTGAAAGAAATCCTTAGAATTGGTTAAATGGCATGTGCTCCCCGAATCCAAAATCCAAGTACTTTCATTTGAATTATTATTTACCATAGTCAAAGATTTTTCTGCCATTAGAAAGCCCTTATGTTTATCATTGTCTTTCATACATTTCCTGGTTAGAGAATTCTTTTGTTCCATTGGCTTAGGTGAGCTAGAGGGAGTGTTTTGTGTTTCCTTACACCATTTAGATACATGTCCCTCCTTTCCACATGAGTAGCAAATCAGCTTGCCCTTGGGTGGAGTTTTCCCATAGCTCCGCCTTCCTCTGTTCTTTGCCAAGAAATTTGTTTCATTTCTCTCTGACTGACTTTGAGAACACATCTCCTCAGAATCATTAATTATGCATTCCTGCCTCAGTTTTGATGCTGCCTGTTCAAAAGATTGCCCTTCAATGGCTTCATTTACAGACCTAAAAACATCAAACTTCTTTGATAGTGAGGTAAAAAGAAATGCTCTTTTCAATGCATCACACATGGGAATTCCAGAAAGTTCTAACTTTTGAAATGAAGACATAAGATGCATAATGTGATCATTACACTTACTTTTATCCCTTAATTTGGTTTCATTCAACTCTGCCAACCAAATTGGTTGCTGTTTTGCATATGTAGTTGCATACATAGTTCTCAGTTTATATAAGATGTCCTTTGGTGTATCTTTTTCCTCCACTAATATGGCTTGTTTCTCTGAGAGAGCTTCCAAAAACATGCACTTCACATAATAGTTTGCATTGTCCCATTCAGCCATATTTTCAGCTGTTCTGTTTTGGTCTAAGCATATATTTAATTTCTTTGCTTGAAGGAGACATATGAATCTTAGTTCCCACTGCTGATAATTAAATTCAGTTAATTTAGGCACCTTGAGAGAGTGGAAAAATGGTGAATTTCCTCCCTCAGCCATTTTCTTAGCCTTCTGTCTGCTGTGTGGGGGGAGAGAGAGACAGACTGAATCTTTCTTTTAAAACTTAAGAGAAAAATGTGGCTTTTTTACTGCCTGGTAATATTTCTCTTTTTTTCAATTCCTGGCCCTGGGCCCATAACCCTTTTGTTGGATTATTTGTAGTAAATAATTAGCAGATTTTTATACACACAGCTTCAGCTTTAGAAATGTTAATTTCTTTTCTTCATCTCTCTCTCTCATTCACCCCAGAATAATTCACTGCTGAGTCACTTTAAAGTTGAAGTAACAAAACATCTGTTTACTCACAGTTTGTAGTTAGATTATATTCAGACAGGCTTATATATACATAATACTATACATTTGTATTATCAGCTCTTTCCATGTGCTTAGATGGTAATGGATGCTCACACCACCATAGATCCTCTCAGCTTGGGAGAGATCATGAGCTCCATGTGCTGTGTCTAACCCCCACAGGAAGTTGCATGGGTGTGACCTCTCTAAGTAATTCACATCAGAGGTCACAGAGTAATCACAGAGAAAAACAATTTCTGACAGGCAATGCATGTAAAATACAATACATTCCAACAGACTCATCACAAATCAGCGAAGTGAGCGAACACACCAGAGACCGGCGCTGAAGACCACTAAGGCTGGCGGGGGTTGGGGACCCCCCACCAGCAAAGGTACCTTGCGGCGGCGGGGTTGAAAGTGGCGGAGGAGGGTTGTCAGTGGCGGGGGGTCGAAAGTGGCAAGGGAGGGTCAGTGGCTGGGGGAGGCAGGCTAAAATGCCCCCCCACCTTGGACTCTGACTCCCCTCCCACCGAGGTCTGGCTACGCCCCTGCCTTGATTTACCATGGGAGTTACCAACCTGCAGTCACCCAGTACCACAGGTTACTGTGGTAAATGTTTATAATGCTGCTTTTGAGCTACCTCACAAACAGCATTAGTCTACTGATCCTGGAATATTGGGCTGCCAAGCCTTGGTCTGATGCTCCCAGGCCTTGATAGTGCATGTCTGATGCCCTCCCAAGTACCCCTCTTTTAAGTTCCCCTCAAGAAGTCAGCCCCCTTCCAAAGTGGTCCTTTGCTTTACTGCCCCCAAATGGAACCCCCCATTTTACCTCCCCAAAGAAGTGCCCCCATCTTGAAAGCCCCCCCCCCCCAGAATTGATCCCCAGTATGCAACCCCCACATGGATGTGACATGCAAAGCCAAACCCTCATTCACCCACCGGTAGGTCCTACCTTTCTTTGGTGTCTAGTGGGTTCCAGGCAAGAATGATCCCCAGTAACTTCTGCCCTCGCTGGTGCCAGAATCCAAATTGGCACCGGTGATCCCTAGCAATGTCTCGCAGTACTATCACTAGGGGTCATGTCTTCATATAAGGGTGGCCATTTCTTTCTGTATACCCCACAGTTTCCCATACAATTTTGAGTTCAAAGTGGCTAACAAGCTAAAAAGAAGTCATTCTAAAATATGAAACAAAATACATAAACTCACACATATCAATAAGGAAAGAATTGTAAATATATAAAGAATTCAATAATAAAGCATAATGGGGAGAGTGGAAGGGGGAGATTAGGCACCAGGATCAATT
The DNA here is from genome assembly GCF_901765095.1 of Microcaecilia unicolor. NCBI lineage: Eukaryota > Metazoa > Chordata > Amphibia > Gymnophiona > Siphonopidae > Microcaecilia > Microcaecilia unicolor. The sequence goes on from NC_044032.1 coordinate 495,768,613, forward strand.
GACAGAAATTGTTTGAAAAGGAAAGATTTAAAAAACATACAAGAAAAAAATAATCAAGTTGGGATCTTATATTTTTCGGCAAGACACTCTACCATTTAATACCTTGGTATTAAAAAATATCTGTATATATAGATTTATAAACTACTTTCTTACAGGTAGGAAAATGAAGATGCAGGTAGTGTCTTGTACCAAAGATTGTATTGCGAAAAGGCAAAGTAACAAGGGGCAACATATAGTCAGGGGGCAATACTATACAAAATCTGAAATATGAGAGCACAGAGTTTGAATACAATCCTGGCCCTAATGGGAAGACAATGCAAATGCATCAGCAAAGGAGTAGCCCTCTCAAAGTGTGGTACATGCATGACAAGTCTAGCTGCAGTATTTTGGGCAGTTTGCAGTTTCCTTAAGATATATTCTTTACACCCTCTATAGATGGAATTACAATAATCAAATTGGGTTAAAACTAGAGATTGGACAAGTAATCTGAAAATATCAATTGAAAAAAAAGCCCAATGCACTTCAGCTTCCAAAGTAATTTAAAAGATTTAGTAAGCACTGAAGACACCTGAGATTCAAAGGTTAACTGCTGATCAACAACTCCTAAAATTAGACTTCAAAGGTTAAGAAACACGCTTAATGCTAAAATTGCTGCAGAGATCTTGGTCAAACAAATTGGTTATTGCCAAAAATTTAGTCTTTTCCCAATTTAATTTTAGCCTGAATTCAGATGCCCAGCATTCCATTAAATCAAGACCAGTATTAATCCTATATAGAATTCCCTGGATGTCCCCTCAAAAGGGATGTAAATTGTGACATCATCCAAGTAGATAAAAGGATGGAATACCAATGTCTCAAGTCTCCCCCCAGCAGAGCCATCATGACATTAAATAATATTGGAGATAGGGGTGAGCCTTATGGCACACCACAATTTGGAGATCAAAGCACTAATAATACACCCAACATTTTTACTCTGTAAGACCTAGACTTCAGGAAGCTCTGAAACCAGGAAAAGACTTTCTCACAAATCCCAGACTGACCTAGTAAATTTAACAAAAGATCATAGAAACATAGAAATATGACGGCAGATAAAGGCCATATGACCCATCCAGTCTGCCCATCCTCTGTAACCCCTAATTCTCCTGTTCCTAAGCGATCCCACATGCTTATCCCATGCCTTTTCAAATTCTGGAACAGTCCTAGACTCCACCACCTCCACCGGGAGGCCATTCCATGCCTCCACCACCCTTTCTGTGAAATAATACCACAGCAAAGGCACTTGACATGTCAAATTGCATAACCACGACCTTGTTGTCTAAACAAATTTCCTCCCTGAAGGCAGAAACCAAAGTGGTTAAAACAGTCTCAGTACTCTACCACAGACTGAAGCCAAACTAGGACACGTGCAGGAGACAAAAGCTGGAAAAATAGTCAGGCAGTTGGGATGCTACAATTTCTTCCATCACCTTGGCCAATAAGGGGATGGAAGCAACTGGCCAGTAGTTGGCAACATCACTCAATGCACCTGAGGGTGTTTTAGGATTAGGGGTTAAAATTATAGGACCCCTCTCAGATGGGAAGGGGCCTTGAGTAAACAAGAAAAATATATGTTCCCTGAGAAATTCAATGAATAAGCTAGAGGCATTTGTCAGAAGGTTACTTGGACAGGCATCAAGGATACAATGGGATGAGGAACACTTTGAAAGGAAGAATTTAACTGTTTCAGAGGGGGGGGGGGGGGTAACTGAAAAGAAGGCAAATATCTATCAGCAGGGAATGGGATACCAGCCTAATGATCAACCCGCAACATTGGAAGAGCAGCATTGTTGCCAGGAGACTGGAGAACTGCCCTCCTAATAGTTGCTATTTTCAACAAAGTGTGACGCCAGTAACTGTGACCTCCTTGGTGGAAAAAACAAAAACTCTGTGCACCCACTGATAGTTGTGGATATTTAATTTAATGCCCCCAATCTGTTCAGTGAAATACCTCATCTTAGCCTCCTGAATTTTATCTTTGTAATCCTTAACAGCTCTTCTCCAAAGCAGTCTATTAACATCAGATCTACTTCTGAACTACTGTCTTTCAAGTTTTCTACAGTGTCTCTTAAGAGAGAAGGGATTGGTCAAACCAGGGAGATACTATCAGGCTCGTTTTCGAAAGAGAAGGACGTCCATCTTTCGACATAAATCAGAAGATGGGAGTCCATCTCTCAGAAACATCCAAATCAGTATAATCAAAACCCGATTTTGGATGTCTCCAACTGCAGTCCGTCGCAAGGACATCCAAATTCAAGGGGCGTGTTGGAGGCGTAGCGAAGGTGGGACTTGGACGTGCCTAACACTTGGACGTCTTTGACCCATAATGGAAAAAAGCAAGGACGTCCCTGGTGAACACTTGGACGTTTTCACCCGGACATGTTTTTTTTTATGAATAAGGCACAAAAAGGTGCCTGAAATGACCAGATGACCACCAGACGGAATCGGAGATTACCTCCCGTTACTCCCCCAGTGGTCACTAACCCCCTCCTACCCTCAAAAAACATCTTTAAAAATATTTCGGGCCAGCCTCTATGCCAGTCTCAGATGTCATACTCAGGTCCATGACAGCACATGCAGGTCCCAGGAGCATTTTTAGTGGGTACTGCAGTGCACTTCAGACAGGCGGACCCAGACCCATACCCCCCTACCTGTTACATTTGTGGAGGAAACAGCAAGCCCTCCAAAACCCACTGTACCCACACATAGGTGCTCCCCTTCACCCATAAGGGCTATGGTAGTGGTGTACAGTTATGGGTAGTGGGTTTTTGGGGGGGCGGGGTTAGGGGGCTCAGCACACAAGGTAAGGGAGCTATGTTCCTGGGAGCATTTTATGAAGTCCCCTACAGTGCCCCCTAGGGTGTCCAGTTGGTGTCCTGGCATGTCAGGGGGACCAGTGCACTACAAATGCTGGCTCCTCCCACGTCCAAATGGCTTGCATTTGGACATTTTTGACATGGACGTCTTTGGTTTCAAAAATCACCGAAAGTCAAAGATGTCCATGTCTAGGGATATCCAAATCTAGGGATGTCGAAATTTAAGGACATCCTTGGATTTGGATGTCTCTGACAGTATTTTTCAAACGAAAGATGGATGTCCATCTTCTTTCGAAAATACGGTTTTCCCCACCCCCGGATTTCGACGTTTTGCAAAGATGTCCAAATCGCAACTTGGACGTTTCTTTCGAAAATGCCCCTCTTTGTGACTGAGTTGAGGCTTAATTTTAAGGGGGGGCTTAGACATCCACAATGTGTTCACAGAATCCATTTCACTGAACTAAAACATCTACAGTCATTGGCAATGGGAGCAGCAGACTATTGAGTACACTGGCCCAGAAAGCAACAATATCTATTTTGCCTCTGGACTTACAAAAAGAAGAATTGTTTCTAGCTGGCACAGCTTTGCTAGATTCTCTCCAATAAAGAGTAAACATGAGTTTTCTGTGGTCAGACCAGGGTGCATGTGACTAACCTGGGTTACCTAAATAGAAAATTCCAGTATTCGCCCTTCGATATGCTAGAAGGTCCAAAAGCTGACCTCCAATATGAGAAGAAGGTGATGCAGTATGGACAAACTGCCAAGAAGCCAGAAAATCAAATAGGTTATTATCTTGCCATTGTACTTTGATTGTAGCTCAGATTTAGACTCAGTCCCTGTTATATTTTTTTCCTTTCTCTATTGTTTTTTTCCCCATTAATTCTAAACCACTTTGTGATGACATTTTTGTGATAGTATATCAAATCAATAAAGTAAAGTAAAGTTTGGGTAGAAATTGGAAAAAAAATATATATATATATTTCCCATTTTTGTACACACTGTTCAGGTCTGCCCAAACTACACTCCCTTCAAAACTCTGCATTCTGTGAATAAACACACAATCAATACGTACCTCTGTAAGGCAAATTACAAGTATAAATTGGATTTCTACACTTGTTCATACACCTAACCCTTCTAAAATGACCTCATATAAATAATAATGGTGCCACTTGTATATATAACTTTATGTTTATAGAAATTTGAAATGTTTTCACAAGTAACACTTGCAGCAGAAATATTAGCATATAATAAAAAAGACAAAAGTGTAATACAGACAAAACTAATAAAGAAAACTACTTCAAGCCCCAGTAGACCACACAAATTAGGAGTTGAAAAAGAAAATCAGAGGGAATAATAAGGAAAACCTATTAAAGCAAAAGGTTATAGGTGTGACTATGAAAGAGTTATCATCAGTAACACAACCTATCCCTCATCCTCACCCTCAATTCGATTAGGAGTTGAAAAAACAGTATTAAGCAATCTCTTTGAGTAAAAATAAATGCCATCTCAACTGCTCAGGAGCGTATAACATATACCTCCCTGTTTACTAACCTGTGCTAGTGGCTTCCGTGTGGCAACGCCAACAAAGCCCACTCAAAGTGGATGGGCTATGTCGGCATTAGCGCACCATCAGCCACTAGCACAGCTCAGGGCCGCCGAGAGACTGGGCTGGGCCCGGGTCGCCCCCGGGGCCCTGCCTCCACCCCCCCCACCCCCCCCCCCACCGAGGTCATCGTTGTCATCGCCGCCGCCCCCTCCGCCCACCATCGGGCCGGGCCCCCCTAAATTCAAATCATAGCACCTCACCTCGACCTCGCTCTCGCTCTGTGTAAAAGAAGCGCAGCAGCGGCAGTCTGCAGATCGCCTCCCTTCGGGCCTTCCCTCCCTGTGTCTTGCCTGCCTAAAGTGCACTGCAGTAACCACTAAAAACTGCTCCAGGGACCTGCATAGTGCTGTGGTGGAGCTGGGTATGACAGTTGAGGCTGGCAAAAAATGTGTTGTAATTTTTTTGGGGGGTGGGAGGGGGTTGGTGACCACTGGGGGAGTAAGGGGAGGTGATCCCCGATTCCCTCCGGTGGTCATCTGGTCAGGTCAGGCACCTTTTCAAGGCTTGGTCGTGAACAAAAAGGGACCAAGTAAAGACGGCCAAATGCTCGTCAGGGCCGGCCTTCTTTTTTCCATTATCGACTGAGGACAGCCATCTCTTAACCATGCCCCCATCCCACCTTCGGTACACTGCCGACACGCCCCCTTGAACTTTGGCCGGCCCTGCGACGGAAAGCAGTTGAAGCCGGCCAAAATCAGCTTTCAATTATACCGATTTGGTCGGCCTTAAGAGAAGGCCGGACATCTCCCGATTTGTTTCGGAAGATGGCCACCCTTCTCTTTCGAAAATAAGCAGGAAAGTTACATACAGTAATAAAATACATCACAAACCTCAGATCAAAAACAAAACAAATCACAAATAACAAAAATTGTTTCCATAGCCATATACTTGCCCCTCCACCTCATAAACCCGTTATTCAATAGCTTGTTATTCAATTAAATTGCACATGCAAATTGGGCACACGCCCAAATTTGCACACACAGTTTTGAGCGTCTTTTATAGAAAGCGCTAGCTGGATGATGCAGGAATGCCCATTCTCTGCCCATGACACTCCCCCTCTGAAAAATATTTGTAAAAACTCAGGGGTACTTTTACTAAGCTGCAGGAAAAATGGCCCTGCACTGGTGGCCAAGGGCATTTTTCTCTGCCAGTAACCCCCTCCCCCCCCAAAAAAAAATTGGCCATGCAGTGAGATAACTCTCTCCGCATGGCCATGTGGTGGGGAACCCTTACCACCCGGCAGTAACTGGGTAGTGAACGGAGATGCCCGATTTCCACCAGGTTACCACCGCGCTAGCCATTTCCAGGGGTTTTCTTTTTCCCCCGGAAATAGCATGTGCTCAGGGCGGGACTACCGCTGGCAGCAGTGTTGGGCTGGCGATAGTCCCGAAAGAGCAATCGGTAAGCCCGCATTGGGCTTACCACCACTCTGTAAAGGGTCCCTCAGTGATACATGGGTTAGTGCATGCAAACAGGCAAAATAATGCAAAACACATTTTAGCACATTCTGTGATAGCCTGTTTGCAGGTGCTAACCTAATGTTAAGGGCTTAATGCCATTTAGTGAAAGGACCCCTTACTCTGAGAAACAGGTATGACCTTTTTGTTGTTGTTGTTAAACTTTCTTTGCTTTTAAGTGAATTATCAAAGCAACCACACTACCTTGAAATTATTTTAGGAAGCTTCTCTTAGAGGCACTGGAAAAGAGAGCCTCATTTGCTTAACACCTATGAGGACATTGAAAATTATTGTATTTCCTGTTCTTCCCATGAATGCAACTAGTAGTCTGAGAAAACAAATCAGTCATGACTTGAACTATCATCGAGAAATAGTGAAGATGCTGGATACAAGAGAACAGGTGATCTTGCAACATCTTACACAGCTGGCAGATGGAAAAAGTGGTCTGGGGACCTCAGTCAGGCCCCCACTTTCAAACAACTCCTTCACATTTAACAGGAGACAAAAGATTACTTTAAAGAGGTTTGGCATCTCCTATAGTGTAGCTAGAACAAAAGTCATTCACGAAGCCACAGACATGTACTTCAAAGATATATCCATCTTAGCAAATCCAAGAGGAAATGAAAATATATGCCAGATGTTGCCCTACCTACTCAGCCTATCCATGATTACAATTTATTATTACCTGATGTGCATGAGCTATGTGAAATATATTCTGAAAGGTGTGGGCCCTTTAAATTACTTTTAAGTGCCGTCATTGTGGACGATACCATAACCTTACCACCAGCCCAGATCCCATTCTTCTGGTTTGTGTTATTTGGAGGGGCATAATCGAACGAAAACGTCTATCTCCATGGGCGTTTATCTCCAAGAACGGGTCCGTGAAGGGGCGGACCGAACTGTATTTTGGGAAAAAATAGACGTCCATGTTTTATTCGACAACTTGTGAGCTGGGCGTTTTTGTTTTTCAGCGATAATGGAAAATGAAAGCGCCCAGCTCAAAAACGAATAAATCCAAGGCATTTGTTCGTGGGAGGGGCCAGGAGTCGTAGTGCACTGGTCCCCCTCACATGCCAGGACACCAACCGGGCACCCTAGGGGGCACTTTTACAAAAAAAAAAGGTAAAAGAGCTCCGAGGTGCATAGCACCCTTCCCTTGTGTGTTGAGCCCCCCAAATCCCCCTCAAAACCCACCACCCACGAAGTCTACACCATTACTATAGCCTAAGGGGTGAAGGGGGGCACCTACATGTGGGTACAGTGGGTTTGGGGGGCGGTGTGGAGGGCTCCCATTTACCAGCACAAGTGTAACAGGTGGGGGGGGATGGGCCTGGGTCTACCTGCCTGACGTCCACTGCACCCCCTAATAACTGCTCCAGTGACCTGCATACTGCTGCCAGGGAGGTGGGTATGACATTTGAGGGTGAACATAAAAAGTTGTGAAACGGCATATTTTTGTGGTGGGAGGGCGTGACCAGAGCTGAGAGACAGACAACAAGGGAAGGCTGAAGCATAAGCCTGCATGCTTTTCACTGCGTGCAGGCAGTTGTCGCCGTAACCAACCCTGATGAGGACGAGATAGGAGATAGCCTTTGAAATTCAGAGGGAGGGACGGCCGGCGGGCCCTGGGAGGGAGGGAGGCCTTGGAATTCGGATGGAGGGAAGGGGGCCTTGGAATTTGGACGGAGGAAGTGAGGGAGGGAGGGGGCCTTGGAATTCGGACGAAAGGAAGGGAGGGAGGGAGGGAGGGTGGGTCTTGGAATTTGGACAGAGGGGAGGGGGTGGAGGGGGGAGAGGCAGTGACCTCAGGGGGGGCGCAGTGACCTCAGGGGGGCGCAGTGACCTCGGGGGGCCCAGGGGTGGCCTTGTCCCGGGCCCAGCCCAGTCTCTCGGCGGCCCTGCTCGCGCCTAACTTTTGGGCACCTGACTTATACCTGCTAAACCTGATATAAATGCCGAAGTCCATGTTAGGCACAATTAGGCAGTATTCTTTAATTCCGCATGCAGCTATTTGGAATGCACTGACACGCCCATGGCTATGCTCCCTTTTCAGATATGGGCCATGAGAGTTAGGCGCCATGCCTTGTAGAATAACACCCATCCAGATGTGTGTGTGCAAATTTTAATGAGTGCCAGTTGTGATTAACAAGTTGTTAGCAACCAGTTATTGATGTTTCAAAGCTCATTATCCAATTTATATGTGTGCGCATCTCGGAAGTGCACAACTTTGGACACCATATTTTGAATACAGGGGAAAAACGATCATCACAGGAACCAATCAATCATCAACTGAGCAAAACAGTCCACATCTCTCTGTAATTTAAATTATAGAAATACAATAACATAGTAACATAGTAGATGACGGCAGAAAAAGACCTTCACGGACCATCCAGTCTGCCCAACAAGATAAACTCATATGTGCTACTTTTTGTAAGATTAAATAAGATTTATAAGATTAAATAAAAGAAATTAGAAATATTATCAGACATCATGAAACTGCTTTCCACTGGAAATGCACCTCAGCAACCCTGCTACTACTACTAATCATTTCTATAGTGCTACTAGATGTATGCAGTGCTGTACACATTATATGCAGGTACTTTCTCTGTCCCTAGAGGGTTCACAATCTAAGTTTTTTGTACCTGGGGCAATGGAGGGTTAGGTGACTTGCCCAAGATCAAAAGCAGCTGCAGTGGGAATTGAACCCAGGTTGCCAGGATTGAGGCCTGCTGCACTAACCATTAGGCCACTCCTCTCTGGGCCCAGGTGACTTACAAACACCTGAACCCAAGACCATGAGGCAAACACACATCTGACTCTTTAGGTGCATCCAATATACTTTACATACGATCCATCAACAGTGTTCAGTCTACATCCATTCTCTGTCCATAACCTGTCCAGGTCCCAGTCTCTAACATGCAGTAGAGAGCCCTTTTACAAAGTGGCAGTAAGCCCATCATGGACTGCTGGCCCAACACAGTCACTGGTGGTAGTTCCACCCCCCCACTCCCGCACATGGCATTTCCAGGGCTAGCGGAAATATTCAGAAAATATTTCCGCAGGGTCTAACTCACCGGTAATTGGGCAATGCTATCCTGTACCCGGTTACTACTGGCTTAGTGTGGAAGGCCTTACCGCCACCTCAATGGGTGGCAGTAAGTGCTTCCCCCACCCCCCACCGCATGGCCATGTAGTAAGTGAGACCTTATAGCCATTTCTCTTTTCAGCCTTTTCACCTGCTGCGGTAAAATGGGCCTCAGCATGCAGCAAAAACGGCCCCCACTGCTAGAACAGGGCCCCTTTTACCGCAGCTTAGTAAAAGGACTCCTTAGTGCATGAATTAGCTCATGCTGTCTTGCTAGTGTGGTAATAGCTACTACGCTTGCATACTAATGATTAGTTCATGCTAATTTATGCATCAACTGCTTAGTTTACTTTATTAAACAGGCCCATAAGATTTTGCACCTAACGAATGTTTACCAGAAAAGTCAAGGTGTATTAGATGCACAACCTGTATGATAACTGCTGGGACATTGTTGACAGTGTATTTGGGAGGGCTGCCATAGAGTTAATACAGAGCAAAATTCACTACCACATGTTAACAGCACAGAAAATAATACAAAATGAATTAGCTGCACCTCTTGAGAGGTGGGTGGAACATTTTTAACTGGATTCTTTCTTTTATTTGTTTCTTCACTCTTTTTTTTCTTTTTAATCGCTTACCTTTCTTTAAGAGAGATGGTCATGGGGAAATTCTGTTCTCGTTATAGGATTCTTAATGATGAGTGGTCAATCCAGTGTTGTTAATGGACCAAGGGGTGAATCATTTACTGCTTTAAATTTGACTAGACTTCTCTGTGGTTGGAATATTCTTTCTCTAATGAAGCAGACTACTGCCAACTAGCAGAAAATCACTTGTTAAAATCCCACTGGTGAGCACTTAGCTGTAAAATAAGCATTTTGCAAGTATAATTCACATAGAAATAGCATAGTAAATACCTTAAAACTCCAGAGCTGTGCCAACAGTGTGTGGAGAAGTGGCCTAATGCGTTAGTGCAGTGGGCTTTGATCCTGATAACCTGCTGAATCCTTATCAGTATCCAGTTTAGAAAAATAATTATACACAGTTACCAGATATTGAATTGAGATTTTAGAAGGGAAACACTTTGATTGCACAAGGAGCAATAGAGCATTTTTTTTTTTGTGGTGGAGGTGATGAGAAGGGGTAAGCAAACCAAGCTCTACCCCCCCCCCCCCCACCTCACCACCAATTTCTTACTATACATTTATACTTAATTTCCTCTTTTATTAAATACATTGTTGTGTAAATTATGCAGAGTATAATTGTTCATTCACATAGAATGTTCCCAGGCCAAACAACAGAATCCTAGGAATTACAAAGCCAGACATAGCAGTAGAGGAGAACAGCATAAAAATGGCATTACTGTACCTAGAGGTCGATGTTCAAAACCTAACATTGGCATTAGCAACGGACTAGTGCGGGCATTAGGGTTCACAGAGGGCACCAGCACTGGGGACAATGAGCACACCAAAGGTGGCTGTAAATAACTTTAAAGTATATGTAAATGAGGTCCTTAGCTGTTCCCATTAATACTCAGAAACAGCATACAAACTAAATCCTGCCCTTACTGCTGAAAACCTAACGCCAGCTTCAGCTGGTGTTGCAGTGTTTGAAGAGATGATTTCTCATGGAATTTGCTCTCTTACCAGCACAAAAGAAGGTCATAAGCTGTGTTTTCCCTTACAAAACTGTAAAATTGGTCCAGCGGTAACTTTGCTGTCGAGGCACCACAATAAATGCACAATTCTAACGTTTGATAAAAAAGTTTCACCTCTGCGGCTCAGAAAAATGATGCCCTACCTACAAATCTCTCTATATAAAACGCACCTCCAATGTTCTAATGAAGCTGGAAGCCAGAAGCCTGAAACCGGAAGATGTAGTTGTGTAGATCGCTTTTTGCCCATGAGTGTCTGCCCCGCCCTCGAATCACAACGTGAAGACGTCGAGGGCGGAGCACTGACACTCACCGAATCGCATCGCTCACCCATCGCTATGCCACGAAACGTAACGTCACACGCATGACGGACCTATGAGAACGACGGCCATGAAAAAAGTAAGGAGTATCAGCAGCTGCTGGAACTCGGAGGGAGCCGGGGAGGACCCTGGAAATCGCAGGGAGGGGGGACCCTGGAACTGGGAGGAGGGACCCTGGAACTGAGAGGGAGGGAGGGAGGGAGGGGGACACTGGAACTTGGAGGGAGGGGGGACCCTGCTCTGGAACTTGGAGGGAAGGGGGGACCCTGGAACTTGGAGGGAAGGGGGGACCCTGGAACTTGGAGGGAGGGGAGACCCTGGAACTGGGAGGGAGGGGACGACCCTGGAACTCGGACACAGGGAGACATGAAGGGGGGACACGGCCCTGCAACTCAGAGGGACGGAGGGAGGGAACGGCCCTGCAACTAGGAGGGAGGGAGGGTGAGAACACATTTAGCCTAACATCCCCTATATGCAGCCACAGTGCATGGTCGGATCATGGGCATTCCAAAAATTTGCACGCACTGTTTACAGAATATGCCTGATCTGCCTAATCTAGGCACTGAGATTCCTCATGCCTAAAAAGTTAGGTGTGGATCCTGGTGCAAAGTGCTATTCTATAAATGATGCCCAAATTAAAGCGCCATTTATAGATGAGCACTTAGCACTCATTTTTTTCAGCACTTTCAATGCAATATATAGAATTTTTTCCTATATGTATTTGCAAAGTGTTCTACATTTTAGTACTTCAGTCTCAAGTTAGCAAAAAGGGTTAAGGAATAGTGAATGTCCTAGTATAATGGTGGGGGGAAGCTCTCGCTTAAGGTTTTTGTTTCTCAGGGAAAGAGAATGTCCTCTCTCTGAGCTCCAGTACATTCTTCTGTTTTTGGACAGCCAGAAGTGGTGTGGACACCATGAAGCAGCAAGCTATAGTTTTCTCATGGGATAAAGAGTTTGCATTGTGAGTCTTCCAGTCATTGTGACTAAGTGTCAGAAAGGTGCCACACAATACATAGAGGAACCAGTACTCACTCAGTGCTCAGGTCCAAGGGAAAAGAAGATGGTCATGTGGGGCTCAGCATTTGAAATTCAAACAAACAGAGGTGTCCAAGAGATAAAGAAATCCACAGTTGCTGAATACTCATTTCTGGTGGAATACAGTCCTGCAGCATCAGAAGTTTGAGCTCGCCATGGCTGCGAAAAGTCGGATGATAGTATCTAAGAAAAAAATGTGGTCTATTTTGGACAACTACCTCCAAACTATTCAGGCCACACCTTAAACCAGTACAAAGGACTTATTTGTTAAACACCTGGATGCTTTCCCCTCCTTTTTTCTCTTCTTTCCTTTCTCTTTTTTTTTTCCTTTCCCACCTGTTGTGTTTCTTGCTTCCTATGTTTTTCCATCATTGTTTTCCTGTTATTTGTATTCTTTGAAAATTAATAAAATATTTGGAGGAAAAAAAAAAAAAAAGAAATCCCATAAGTGTTTCTATTAGGTTAACCTGCCAAGGAGAAGCAAAGAGGCCTTGGGGCTCATTTTCAAAGCACATAGCCTTACAAAATTCTATAGGTTGCTATCGGGCTCATTTTCAAAAAAGAAGGACGACCATCTTTTGACAAAAATCAGAAGATGCACAGCCTTCTCACAGGGTCGTCCAAATCGGTATAATCGAAAACCGATTTTGGACGTCCCCAACTGCTTTCCGTCGCAGGGACGGCCAAAGTTCAAAGGGGCGTGTCAGAGGCATAGCGAAGGCGGGACATGGGCATGCCTAACACTTGGACATCCTCGACCCATAATCAAAAGAAACAAGAAAGTCCCTGATGAACACTTGGACGACTTTACCTGGTCGTGTTTTTCTTACAACCAAGGCACAAAAAGGTGCCCAAAATGATGAGATGACCACCAGAGAGAATCAAGGATGACCTCCCCTTACTCCCCCAGTGGTCACTAACCCCCTCCCACCCTCAAAAAATATCTTTCAAAAATATTTTGTGCCAGCCTCAATGCTAGCCTCAGATGTCATACTCAGGTCCATCGCAGCAGTATGCAGGTCCCTGGAGCAGTTTTAGTGGGTGCAGTGCACTACAGGCAGGCAGACCCAGGCCCATCCCCACCTACCTGTTACACTTGTGGTGGTAAATGTGAGCCCTCCAAAACCCACCAGAAACCCACTATACCCATATCTAGGTGCCCCCTTCACCAATAAGGGCTATGGTAGTGGTATACAGTTGTGGGTAGTGAGTTTGGGGGGCTCAGCACACAAGGTAAGGGAGCTATGTACCTGGGAGTAATTTATGAAATCCACTGCAGTGCCCCCTAGGTTGCCCGGTTGGTGTCCTGGCATGTCAGGGGGACCAGTGTACTACAAATGCTGGCTCCTCCCATGACCAAAGGGCTTGCATTTGGTCGTTTCTGAGATGGGCATCCTTGGTTTCGATTAGCGCCAAAAATCAGAAACGACCAAGTCTAGGGACGACCAAAGGATTTGGACGTCCCTGACGGTATTTTCGAAACGAAAGATGGACGTCCACCTTGTTTCGAAAATACGGGTTTCCCGCCCTAGATAGGGACATTTTGCGAGGACGTCCATATCAAAACATGGACGTCCCTTTCGAAATGCCCCTCCACGTAACTTTGAAAGGGGTCCTTTTACTAAGGTGCGTCAAAAAAATGGCCTGCACTGTTGTAGACATGTGTATTGGATGCGTGCAGGTCCATTTTTCAGTGTGCCTGCAAGAAAAGACCTTTTTTTTGGGGGGGGGGGGGGAGCCGAAAATGGATGTGCAGCAAAATGAAAATTTGGGCCTGAGACCTTACCACCACCCATTCACTTAGAGGTAAGGTCTCACGCTTTATCCAGACGGTAATCGTCACTGCACATACAATGCCGATTACCACCCAGTTAGCCCCGTGCGCCTACTAGACATGCATAAAAAATGAAATCAGCGCCTGGGCCACGCGATAGCTGGGCAGTAGTTCCAAACTGGCACACAATGGGTGTGCGTAGGCGCCTACATGGCTGAGTAAAAGGGCCCCTAAGTATCAAGGGCCCTTTTACTAAAAAGTTGGTGCGTGGCAACAGGCTTGCTGTGCACCAATCCGGAACTACCACCAAGCTACTGCAGGAGCCCAGTGGTAGTTCCCACACCCAGTGCATGCCACGCGGCAAGTTGTTCACTTACTGCACGGCCATTTCTTTTTGAGAAAACAAGACAATCTTTTATCCACTGTGGTAAAAGGGGGCCTCAGCGCATGCCCAAAACATGTGCTGACACTAGTACAGGCGCCCTTTTACCGCAGTACCCCTCAGTGCTTTGAAAATACACCTCCACGTCTCTGTGGTTTATTAATGTACACCTTTAAGAAATGGATTCATCTCCTTGCAAATGTGCTTGGTGTTCAATTGTTACTTAAGTTGATCGTTCCCCACTTCCCTCTCCACTCACCCAAAGGTCTCTAAAGTTGGCAAGGAAAACTTAGGGGCTCTTTACCAAACTGTGGTAAAAAGTGACCTTAGCATATCTTTATGTGTATCATTCACATACGCTAAGGCCATTTTTGCCATTAGGGTAAAATGGCTGATTTTTGTATTTTCCCTATTAATAGCTGCACACTAATTTTCCCATTAGTGCGTGATCCCCTACCACCATCCGTTGTGCAAGCGGTAAAGACTCACACGCTAAATACATGCTAGTCGGTTAGCATGTGCAGTATAGCTGCGCTAACTTATAAGTGCAGATCACGCCCACTCTCTGCCCCCAGACCCACCCCCAGTGCGGGTAGTGCATGCTGTTCCCAAAATTACTGCAGGACCCCTAAGCATACCTCACTATAAGGCATTTATAGTTGCAGTAAGCATGTGTTAGTGCTTACAAAAACTTAGTCAAAGGACTCTTTAGACTTCCCAGCCATGAGGGTCTAGTTCAGTAGAAAACTCCAACTGGTGGAGTAAAGAAATAATAATAGAAAAACTGTCATAAAGGCTATTGAAGTCATCAGTTTAAAGACAAGCAAACCCTTCTTAAATAGTACAGCTGTATGCAATCACTTGTTTCCCACAGAATTGCTTTCCGAAACAGCCTCAAATACCCTATACATATATATTATGAATGTCTAAGCATCACCAGTGTGACACTCGCATACTAGTTTCCTTATTTTCTTCATATCCTGTGTTCATATATTGTGTGTATGTGTGTGTGTGTGTGTGTGTGGGGGGGGGGGGGGGGGGGGGGGGGTTACAGTTTGGTCTCTAGCTTCTGTCCTATTACATAAGGTCCTCTCTGAACTATGCTCCTTGGTACGATTGGGAAAGAAAGAAAGAAAGAAAGAAAGAAAGAAAGAAAGAAAGAAAGAAAGAAAGAAAGAAAGAAAGAAAGAAAGAAAGAAAGAAAGAAATCAGATGGAAGTTGGCAATGTGTACATTTTTTGTTCATCAACTTCCTCCTGGTCTTTAAGATTTTCTGCTCATTATGAGTCAGCCATTGTAGGGGCAGTGGGCCATGAATTTTCATTTACAGATGCCCAGGCTTTTTCCCACTTTTACTTTCTCTTCCTCTGCCTCCTCCCATGCAGCCCAATCTTTGTAGGAAGTCTGCCTGAGAGGCTGGGACTGGGACCCAATGCTCATGAGTTAATCAGTATGCATCATTCCATTTATGAAGCTCAGGAATTCTGCCTGTACAGTATCCAAAGACAACGCCATCCCAAGGAGTAGAAACCAATACTTGGAATCAAACTCTACCACTGAGCCATTAGCCAGGTCCATAATGGAACGATTTCTTGAAAGAGAGTTAAAAGTATTTTTTCCATAGCATTAGGATTAAAAATAAACAGATCAAACTGAAGAAAACTCATTGAGACTTGTTTGAAATAACATAGTAGTTTTAATGCTTAATTGACATATATGCATGAAATATAATCATGCATATTCTAATTCTAAGCGAGGCAGCAGAATTTTAAATAACCTCCTTTCTGGAATTCAGAACATGATCTCTGATCTCTGACCAATCCAGCCTTCATTTCTTCCTTCTTAGCAACTGAAGTCAATTCTAATCAGCCTCACTAAAGGTCTGTACTTTTGAAGGCCCCAAATGACTCAGATCACTTCTCGCACAGACCCACATTCTATCATGGAAAGTGAAACCTGTCAGATCATAAGGTGATTGGTATATTAAAGCCAGATCCTCTTTCATTTCTACATTTATAGCAGCTGAAAAACAGTATGTTTTAAGTTAGTTCATTTGAAATATAACTCATCCAAAACCCATAAGTTTCTATAATGTAATGGCAATCTGTAGGCTGGGAGATCAAAACACATTGATCATTATATATTGCATTCTTTATTTTATGTTGTAAGTGATAGAATGCCAGTGCTCCAAAGCTAAAATAATTTTTTTATTGTACTGTAATATTGCTTCAAATAGATTCAGTTTTTACTAAGATATCAAGAAGAACAAAATCTTTTTTTTTAATCTTTCAGAAGCCTATTGTACACATCAGATTGGGCAACAGGGCTTCAATGGCTAATCACTCAGTTGCATTATAATCTGACCCATGATCCCCCCTCCCCCCCCCCCCCACTTAACCCTATGTTCAGAACCAGGAAGATCTGCTTCAATCAACCATCTATATAGAGTAGTTACCAAAAATGTAGTGTTACGAAAATCTTCACAAATATCCTCAGGATCAGTGGCCTTTCTAGTCAGCCTAGCCAATATGGCCCTGCAGGTCAGCAAAATGTTTTAGTTGTAAATATTATTTAAAGGGTTAAAGGGTCAATGTTTATATAGTGTGTGTGCATTGTGTGTGTGTGTGGGGGGGGGGGTACATAAATGAAAAAACAAATCCTCACATTGTACTCTGACTTAAAATTACTCATTTAGTCATTCATACAAAACAATATTATTATTTTTTGTTTTTTTTGTTACATTTGTACCCCACGCTTTCCCACTCATGGCAGGCTCCATGCGGCTAATTAACAATCAAATATCTTTTTTTGTGTGTGTGTGAACCCATCAGAAAGCATTTGATGTCTGGCTTCACATGAATCACCCATCCGAATGGAGTAAGAATCAGTGTAACTTCATCATCGGACCATTTTATACTTTTTTTGTATCTTTCCAACATATGCATTTTTCAAAATTTAATGTAGACATTCAAAATGTAAGTAGAACTTATCTTGAAGCGCTATAAAGAACCAGTTGTAAATAAGCAAATCTATGAGCCTGGGGGAAGCTGATAGATCCATGCCAGAGCTTCAAATGTCAACAAAGTAGAGTCATCATAAAAGTCACCCCAGACTGATAACCCTTTACTTTCCCAAAATTTGAATACAGCAGAATGAAGTCCTGGGAGAAACAAAGGATTATATTATATACTATTGGAGTATACCTAGAAAGTTGAAAATCAATATCCGTATTCATACAATCCCACTGCTGCAAAGTATGTAAAGTGATAGCACTGGCTGGAGATAATGTTCTTCTGTAACGCTTAGGAAGCTAAATGAAATACCTTAATGGCATACTACTTAGACTGTGAGCCCACTAGGGACAGACCCAGTACCTGTAAAATGAAACTGTAAACCGCTTAGGTCTAAGAGGTATATTTAATATGAATGAATGAATATCCACAGCCAAAGTTTGTTCAATGGTCACAAACTTTGTGAGGCTGTGGATGGCTCCATTCTCTAGCTGCCCTTACCTGGGCTACCCTATTATACTAGAGCACATTAGGGACCCCCAGAACAACATGTTCTCTGCTTCTATAAAGAATCTTTTGGGAGAACCATTTTTTGTTGTTGTTGTTGTTGTTTTTTAATCAAGCCATAGAACCAACAAAAATTGGATTGTACAGCCCAAAGAAATTTAGGGTCCTCTACAGGCAGAACCTGAAAAGTATCAATTTCCAAAAGGAACAATGGAAAACAAAATCGAACATGGGTGGAACAATTGATTAGCTATCTTGACCAGCATGATATTTTGCATGATTCTCAGTCAGGCTTTAGAACTGGTTATAGTACTGAGACAGTACTGGTGACATTGTCAGCAGAAGTTAGGCAGGAGGTAAGCCTGGATAATAGAGCTTTACTAAAGCAATTTGATTTCTCTAGTGCTTTTTATGGTGGACTATGAGGTTTTGCTGGCCATTCTGGACCATTATGGGATAGGTGGCTCAGTTGTAGACTGGTTTAGGGTGTTCTTGATGTATAGAAACTATAGGGTGAACTGGAAAGAGTACTATCTAATAAGTGAACCCCAAGTTGTGTAGTTCCTAAAGGGTCCCCCATATCGCCAATTTGATGATGGCCCCTTTAGGTCGAAGGCTTTCTATACATAATTTCCAATTGCTAATGTATGCAGATGATATTACAATGTTTATCCCTTTTGAGGGAGAGCTTTTGGGTGTAGTCTCTCATATTAAGAAGGGTCTAGAAATATTTGAAGACTGGGCATTAACTTTTAAGTTAAAACTGAACAAGGAGAAAACTAAGTTTTTCATTAAAAGCTCTCCTTTTAACTTTATTAATGAGGAAGTTTTAAATATTGTTGGGATATCATTTACTCTGGAGTCAAATTTGAGAGTATTAGGTGTGGGTTTTGATAAATATCTTACATTTGAACATCAGGCTCAGGAGACAACGGGTAGAGTCTTTAAGATACTTTGGAAGTTGAGATGAGTAAGATCTAATTTTTATCTGGAAATGTTTAGACTGATTGCCCAAACTTTGGTACTGTCCCAGGTTGATTATTGTAATAAAGAGGGGCATAATCGAACGGCGCAGGCGATCTATTTTGGTGGCAGCGCAACAGCTGGCCGTAACCGTATTATCGAAAAAGATGGCCGGCCATCTTTTGTTTCGATAATACGGTTGGAACTGGCCAAATGCCTTGGATTTAGCCGGGTTTGAGATGGCCGCTTTTGTTTTTCAGCGATAATGGAAGCTAAAAGCGGCCATCTCAACCCTGGCTACATCCAAGGCATTTGGTCATGGGAGGAGCCAGCATTTGTAGTGCACTGGTCCCCCTGACATGCCAGGACACCAACTGGGCAACCTAGGGGGCAATTCTAAATTTTTTTTTAAATATAGAAATAGCTCCCAGGTGCATAGCTCCCTTACCTTGGATGCTGAGCCCCCAAAATCCCCCCAAACCCACTCCCTACAAATCTACACCATTACCATAGCCCTTATGGGTGAAGGGGGGCATCTACATGTGGGTACAGTGGGTTTTGGGGAGGTTTGGAGGGCTCAACACTTAGCACCACAAGTGTAACAGGTAGGGAGGGTGGACCTGGGTCTGCCTGCCTGAAGTGCACTGCACCCATTAAAAACTGCTCCAGGGACTTGCATACTGCTGTCAGGGAGCTGGGTATCACATTTGAGGTTGGTAAAAAAGTTTTTTGTTTGTTTGTTTGGGTGGGAGGGGGTTGGTGACCACTGGGGGAGTACTGGGCGGTGATCCCCAATTCCCTCCAGTGGTCATCTGGTCAGTTAGGGCACCTTTTTGTGACTTGGTCGTGAAAATGAAAGGACCAAGTCACGCTGGCGAAATGCTCGTTAAAGGCGTTTTTTTCCCCATTATGGGCTAAAGCTTGTCATCTGTTAACCCCGCCCATGTCTCGCCTTCGCTTCACCACTGACATGCCCCCTTGAACTTTCGCCGGCTCTGCGACGGGAAAGCGGCGATGGTGTCAAAAAAGCAGCTTTCGATTATACCAATTTGGCTGCTTTTGAGAGATCACCAGTGATCTCCCGATTTGTGTCGGAAGATCGCCGGCGATCTCTTTCGAAAATAAGCCTGATAGTCTTCATTGGCTGCAGAGATAAGGTAATCAAAAAAGTTCAAACTTTGTTGAACACAACAGCTCGCTTGATCTGCAAGGTACCAAAGTTTCAGAGGGTCACTCCACTGTTGGTATATTTACATTGGCTGCCTGCGCAGGCACGTGTAGTACTTAAGCTATGTTCTATGTTTTGTTTTGTTTTGTTTTTTCTTTAATCTTGCATGAGTTGGCCCACCCCATTATATGGCCCCTCTTATTCATTTGTTTGTTAGACATTCCATCTTTAACTCTATAGATTTTTTAATGCTTCATTTCACTAATCCCAAGAGAATTAAATATAAGAGTTATCAGTCTAGCACTTTTGCAAATCAGTCTTCCCTGTAATACTAGGGGTCAGGCTAATTATGCCAAATTTAGAAAGTTATTAAAATATGTTTTATTTAGAAAATATTTGTTTCAGTAATTGCTGTGTACTATTCTTGGCAATTCTTTTTTTAAATTGTGTCTTACTGTATTATGAGATGATCTCAGTGATGTAATTCATTCCTGGGAATGTGTGGAGGGCCATAATCGAAAGGGGCGCCCAAGTTTTCCTGAGGACGCCTCACAGGATGTCCCGGCGAAGGGGCGGGGAAACCCGTATTATTGAAACAAGATGGGCGTCCATCTTTCGTTTTGATAATACGATCGGGGACGCCCAAATCTTGACATTTAGGTCGTCCCTATAGATGGTCGTCCTTTGATTTGGTCGTTTCTGATTTTTGGCAATAATGGAAACTAAGGACGCCCATCTCAGAAATGGCCAAATGCAAGTCCTTTGGTTGTGGGAGGAGCCAGCATTCATAGTGCACTGGTCCCCCTGACATGCCAGGACATCAACCGGGTACCCTAGGAGGCACTGCAGTGAACTTCAGAAAAAGCTCCCAGGTACATAGCTCCCTTACCTTGTGTGCTGAGCGCCCCAACCCCCCCCAAAAAAAAACCCACTACCCACAACTGTACACCACTATCATAGCCCTTACGGGTGAAAGGCGCACCTAGATGTGGGTACAGTGGGTTTCTGGTGGGTTTTGGAGGGCTCACACCTGCCTGAAGTGCACTGCACCCACTAAAACTGCTCCAGGGACCTGCATACTGCTGTCAAGGACCTGAGTATGATATTTGAGGCTGGTATAAAGGCTGGCACAAAATATTTTTAAAGTTCTTTTTTGAGGGTGGGAGGGGATTAGTGACCACTGGGGAAGTAAAGAAAGGTCATCCCTGATTCCCTCCGGTGGTCATCTGGTCAGTTCAGGCACATTTTTGTGGCTTGGTCGTAAGAAAAAAAGGACCAGGTAAAGTTGTCCAAGTGTTCGTCAGGGACGCCCTTTTTTTCCATTATGGGTTGAGGACGCCCATGTGTAAGGCACGCCCAAGTCCCACCTTTGCTACGCCTCCGACACGGTCCCGGGAACTTTAGTCGTCCCTGCAATGGAAAGCAGTTGGGGACACCCAAAATCGGCTTTTGATTATGACCCTGTGAGAAGGACGCCCATCTTCCTATTTGTGTCGAAAGATGGGCGTTCTCTTTCAAAAATAAGCCTGATAATTTCTTTACTAAGTAAGCCACACTGAACTCATGAGGCATGTGTGGGGTATAAGTGTCCTGTAAAGTAATATAAAAATTAACTACCCTACGTATATTGACAGTCACTTGCCTTCTCATAACAAAACCCACCTGGTTGGGGTGAACCAGAGAAGGCAAAATCTACTCCAACCAAAGTGCAAGCACCTTTCTTGAGGGTCCTTTTACTAAGGTGTGCTGAAAAATCGGCTGCGCTAGTGTAGGCGCATGTTTTGGGCGTACACAGATCCATTTTTCAGCGCACCTGTAAAAAAAGCCTTTGTTTAATTTTTTGCCGAAAATGGATGTGCGGCAAAATTAAAATTGGCGCGTGTCCATTTTGGGTCTGAGACCTTACCGCCACCCATTGACTTAGCGGTAAGTTCTCATGTGTTAACCGTGCAGTAATCATCTACACATGTAGAATGATGATTTCGGCTTGGTTTCTGTGGTGTGCCAGAAAATAAAAATTATTTTCCTGCACGCGTAGCGGACGCGTGTCAAAAATGAAATTACCGCACGGGCCATGCGGTAGCCGGGTGGTAACTCTGAATTGACAGCTCAGTAAAAGGGCCCTTTAATATCTTAACATCTGCATTCAATACTGAAATAGGGCTGTAGAAAGAACTTTCCAAAGAGTCTTTACCTTCCATAGGGATCATAGTAATCCAGGCCTCTCTCATTGTTTCCAACAGCTGTTCACCACTCTGCAGCCTGTTAAACACCTCAGCACATAGAGGGGACAGCTCCCCAGCAAAGATCTTATAATATTCTAATGGAAAGTCATCCATCCCTGGAGACTTACTAGATGGCAGGGAGCGAATCGCTTTAACCACCTCTAGTGGGGAAATGGGCCTCTTCAATCTAGCTTTATGTTCATTAGACAAAGTAGGTCAATTACAAGAATTCAGGGAGTCAACAATCTGAATTTGCTAAATGCAAGGATCTCGAGTATACAGCTCTCGTGGAAATGAACGTAATCACAAATTTGCTGAGAGTTATAGAGCAACCCACCTGCCTCATCTTTGATCTTAGCAATGGTTCAAACAGTTCTCTGTTTTCTCAAGTGAAAGGCCAATATCCTACTCACCTTCCCAGAATACTTGTAATGTTTTTGCCTTGATGAAAGCTTTCCAGGGAAAGGTGAGCTTCTGGCAGGTAGTAACAACAAAACAGTTCTGGTTTAGACCAAATAGTTCCCAGTCTTAATGTCACAGTTCAAAAAAGGGAAAAACAGCAATACAGGTCTGTACCTTCTCAGGCTTGCAGGCTAGCCAGGAGCTCCGCATCCTTGGGTCTCTCAACAGAGACTGAGCTCTGCTCCTATCTCTTCTCCTTTATAGCACTATTGACTCGTCCTCCTCCTGCTTCCACTCCCTCTGATTGGCCAGGACTGTGTTACCTCCCAGCTCTCCCTGCGAAGTCTCTCACCTTCCTGCTACTCTGATTGGCTTGGAACCCACCCTACCTAGCTTCCCCTGCTGAGGTTTTAATTCTGCAGTTCCCACCTCCCTTCTAGCCTTTCTTCTGACTCTCTTCTGGGGACTAAATTCTGTAGTTAATGTTTCTTCTCCCCTATTATACACCCCATCACAGTGCCACAGTATATATATATTTATTTTATATATCACTCATTTATTATTTTGTGCACTATGGGGAGATTCATGATATTGGAAGAGACGGTATGATTGGCCATTTATGGTGGCTAATTCATAAATCCGGGCAATATGAACCATGGGGTTGGTTCTCTAAGCTGAAGATTTTTCCCCTTCACTATTAAATTATCATCTGAGTCTGTGAATATGCCATGAAGGGCACCCCAACATAATAGCCCTGACAAAATAGCCCCAACAAAAAAGCCATGACAAAACAACCTTGTAACAAAATAACCCTTGACAAATCAGCCCCTAACAAAATAGCCCCCTAGAAAAAAATAACACATCACAAAAAAAATGATAAACTACAAGTGAAATCTTCACTAATAAAGGCTCCTACCAGCATTGCATTGTATAAAGCATATATAAATAAACAAAATTCTGTAGCTACCAACTGGTATTCATGATCTGTTCTGCTATTTAAGGAAACTATTCTTCCATCAACATGCTAATTGAAATATATATATATATATATATATATATATATATATATATATATATATATATATATAGTCATCATTTTCATAGTCTTACCAATCTTATCCTGTTTGACAAAGTAAGATTCTTAGGGAAAAAATGCAGTGCTATATTCTGGGCAGTCTCATCGGGCCCTTTTGTTGGGGGGCTAATTTGTCAAAGGCTATATTGTGGGCAGGCCGTTTTGACAGTGGCTGTTATGTCAGGAGATACTATGTCGGAAGCATTTGTGTTTAAAGCTTTTTTTGTCGGGGCTATTTTGACCGGGTACTGCCATGAAGATGTCACACGATGGGGTGGGGAGGCAAAAAAACTAGTTTCCCTCCAACTATATCCAGATGGAAGAAGTGGATTTTGAGAGTTACTCATGATTATTGTCCTATTATGGCAGTGGGCCTTGTTGTAACACTCCTCTGCCTCCATTTGAGGTGCCACTATGAGGCTTATTTACAAAACATATGAATGTTTCAAAATGCCCAAATGAACATCCACGTGCTTGAAATGTTCAAATATTGATTTTGCAAAGACAGAAAAGGGATGTCTAACACTGCAGTACCTCCAAATAGCAATGGAATGTGTTGTGGGTGAGTTTGGGGTGGGACTAGGGAGGGCTCAAAATCAGGACGTCTAACAGTGATTACCAAATGGGAAGAAGTATCCAAGCCTAAAAAGAAGGATGTCCTAATTTAGACCTGTTTCAACCACTTCCAAGCAGTGGAGTAGCAAGGTTGGCTGCCACCCGGGGCTGATCGCCGCTGCGCACCACCCCGCTGGGTGCAGCGGCGTCCATCCTTCCAGGGTGCAGCATGACACCCCCCCCCAGGCACAATGACACCCCCTCCCCAGCGCATCAAGCCCCCCCCCCCGGTACAATGACACCCTCCTCCCTGGTGCATCAAGCCCCCCCCCCGGCGCAATGACACCCCCCTCCCCGGGTGCATTCTTGGCTGTTGCAGGGTGCAGAGAGCAGCCGCACGCCTGTCGGCTCTATTGGCTCCCTGCTCCCTCTGCCCCAAAACAGGAAGTAACCTGTTCCGGGGCAGAGGGAGCAGGGAACCAGTGGAGCCGACAGGCGCGCGGCTGCTCTCTGCACCCTCCAGCAGCTTGCACCCGGGGCCAACTGCCCCTACTACTACTACTACTATTTAGCATTTCTATAGTACTACAAGGCGTATGCAGCGCTGCACAAACAGAAGAAAGACAGTCCCTGCTCAAAGAGCCCCGCCCTTCCTATGCCACTGCTTCCAAGGAACAAAAAGGTGCCCTGATTGAGCAACTGATCACTGGAGTGATTAAGGCATGACATCTCCTTAATCCACCAGTGGTTGCTGTCCCTCACCTTCTCCCTTTAAAATAAAACTGAAAGGGAATGCCAGGCTCTATGACAATTTCAAGTATTCTTAGGAAAACAAGAAGCAAGTCTGAGGAGTAGCCTAGTGGTTAGTGCAATGGACCTCAAACCAAGGGACCCAGGTTCAAATCTTCCTTTTAACTCTTTTATCTTTTTTTTTTTTATTGTAAGCCCCCCCCCCCCCCTCTCCTGAAACAGAAAACTCCTACTGGAGCGGAGGAGTAGCCTAGTGGTTAGTGCAGTGGACTTTGATCCTGGGGAACTGAGTTCAGTTCCCACTGCAGCTCCTTGTGACTCTGGGCAAGTCACTTAACCCTCCATTGCCCCTGGTACAAATAAGTACCTGAATATACTATGCAAACCACTTTGAATGTAGTTGCAAAAACCACAGAAAGGCGGTAAATCAAGTCCCATTTCCCTTCCCTACCTAAATTACTGGGTTATACTACTATTCTATAAAATAATCTAGGCACCCAGGTTGCTTTATAGAATAGGTTCTTACTGTGCACCCTCGGGATACCTAAATGGAGGTACCTAGTTATAGAAAAGCCCCCAATGTGCCTACATAGAAATGGATGGACACATGAATGCACGCTAAAATCAAAGCAAACACAATGAAGAAAACAAATGAAAAAGATTAGGGAAATGAAATAAACTAAAATAAATTGAAAATGAAATGAAAAACAAAACAAAAAGGTTTCCATGCATACTCCTACCCAGTAGAAGCATCATATTCATCACCATGAGCCAAAGTCAATTTTAAGTGTATATTTGATCAGCTGTTGATTATTTTCTGTCATGAGGTTAAGAAATGTCTCTACATAATTCTCAGTGGTATCTATGTTGGCAGAGTGTTTTTGTCTACAAATTATAACACATCCATCAGAGCAAAAAGCTTCCCATTCTCATGTTTATTTTCTTGTGTAAGTTTTTTGGTCTTTTCAGTGCAGTCATCCTTGTCCTGCACCCTTAGTATCATTACATTTTGTTTATGCAATTTCCAGACCACATTATGAACACTCTGTATGTATTGAAATTTATTCACTCACGTTTCACACAGTTTTGGACTTTGATGATTCTACGGCACCATAACAATTAAAAATGCTATCTTTATTTTCGAAATCAGCAGCTATGGTTTTACTCTCCCGCTGTCTTTCCTTGGGACATACTTTTCAATGATTATGTTTTTCTGTCCTGCAGATACCTAACTGTATAACAAGAGATGGTCAATATGAGTCATTATTGCAATATGAGCAATACTGAATTTATCTATTAGATATACTTGAACCCTGGAATTTAAAAAAAGAGATTGACTCGCTTTTATTTTTGTTTTGTTTTGTTAATGTGGTTCACGCACAATCATCCATTCCCAGCCAATTAAACATAAACAAAGGTTTTAGCAACATTGAATATAACAATGTTTCAGTAACTGATCAAATGAATTATTAATAGCCCTTTCCAGCCCAAAATACCCATTGCACCTGAATGAAACTCACCTTGAGCTACTACTGAAAAAGGAGTGAGCAAAATCCCCAAAACTAAATAATGCATCCAATTAATCACCAAATAGATAGTCATGTCCTAGTTAGTTTGTAAGTCTCATCTTAGAATCCAGGCCACCCTAAACTCCTGCAGTGACTCCAGATAGTTCAGGTCCAAGGCCTCTCAATTTTAGCTCAATGACTAGTAATGTTCTCCAGTATTATCGCCAGAGAACCCAGGTCACCCCTATTCCACATTCCAAAACCCATTTAGTTTCTGCTGAAACTCTGAAGGGCTCAACTTCCTCAGTGCACAGCTACAACAAAACCCTTACTCATAAACAACTTAACACACCCACTACAGGGACAGCAGTGGGAAAACCGCCCTCCCAACAATCTAAAAAAACACTGACCCTCCTATTAGGCTGCCCATGTTTTAGATAGAAACAGAGAAAAATGTAGGCGGATAAAGATCATATGGCCTATCCAGTCTGCCCATCCATGCCATCTTCTCTCCCTTTCACTCCCTTATAGATTCTAGTTCTCTTGAATTTAGATATCATTTAGTGCTTTTCTCTGAACTCCATCTGCAAAGGTTGGTCAGTATTCCAACCAGCTATCCTTTGTTATGAACTGATCATTTTTATGTATATTGTATCTTGAAGATATCTTGTTATGAGAAATGTCCTGCTTGGGATCCTTAAATCAGGAAAGTAAGGTCCCATATTGATGTTATCACTCTTACTACAGTTGTGTAATACTGCTGTGCTTCATAGATGACTTGCACTTTGGGGGAGATTCTATATATGGCACCTAAAAAATCGGTGCAATCTGTGCCGACTAAGCATATTCTATAAGCGGCGCCAAGAGTTAGACGTAGTGTATAGAATCTGCCTAGTTGGCATCCTAGCACCTAAAATTACGTGCATCCATTTACACCAATAAAAATGTGACGTAAATCCCGGTGCATAGATTTAGGTGCATTGGGATATAGTCTATAACTATGCACATAAATTTTAGAAGAAAACATTGTTCAAAATGAGACAGCTATAACTTGTTCATTCGATCTTTGACCTGAAAACCTTTGCCTTGCTCGTCCAGATGTTGATCCTGCCACACCTGGACTACTGCAACATCCTGTTTTTTTGCATTAAGTCCCAATACCTAAAGAGGCTACAGACAATACAAAATACAGCAGCATAACTGATTTTTAGACTAAAGAGATATGGCATAGTTTCACCATACTTGACTAAACTGTACTGGCTCCCCATGGCAAGAAGAATCAGGTTCAAAGCTGTTTGTATAATCTTTCATGTACTATATAGCTTCACATGTAGTCTCCTAATTAATGAATCATCATTGTGCTTAGCACGATCAATGAGACTCAAGGATCAACTGTACCTCTCCCGTCTACCACACAAGGGAACTTGATCTTTAGCTCTCTCTTCCCAGTATTAGGAACCACAATATGGAACTCACGTCCCATGGGCATTAGAACAGATTGCAACCACCAAAGCTTCAGGAAGAACTTAAAAACCATCTTGATCCCAAAGCCAAATAAATGACTGCCCAAATCCAAAGATCTCTCGAAATTCCTGAGACTCTTACGGACTTGATTATGATCTTCTGTTTTTCCCTCACTGACCATAGGCTGATCTTCTTACTTGTTGCCTATTAGAATCTTGATGTAAAATACACTAGTTACAAGCTAACATTTAATTGATGTAAACTGCACTGAACCCTGACTGGGAATTTAGCAGTATATAAGCCCTAGTTTGATTTGATCTTTAACCCCCACCTGCAGAAGCTCCAGGTGCAAGGCACTGTAGTCATCCAATCTAGTTAATAGCAAACTGCATCACCACTTACATATATATACAGTAGACACCAACTTTTCAAAACCATTTTAGGTGCCAAACATGACACAAATCACCCCTCCAGATGCAGTGAAGGAGTTTGTTCAATATTGGGGATGCTCAGGCACCCACTGCACTCATAGAACTGGCACCTATACAGGGAGCGAGCATGTAGTAATGCCCTTATTCACCCCTCTTCTCATCATTATAAACCTTATTTTTATTTTTACATTGGTATTTATTCCCATTTATCAATATGTTTGATTACAATAATACTGCTGTCTGTAACAATTTTTACCATTGATTTGTCCTTATTTGATTAATTCCAGCACCAATGCAAAGAACAAGGCATAGAAGAAAATTATGGCATTTGTTAATCATCCCACAAAAGAATGTAATTACACTGAAGGATATACAGTAGAGCAATTATTGTATTTGCAAGGTTTCACTCCCAATTTTCAAAATGAAAGGCTGTAAAAATAATTGTGACAGGTGTAATAGGATCTACTCTGCAAGGCTGTATTGCTTAGGTGCTCTGTGGAAATACTGTTAAAGTTTGATAGGTCTTTGACAGTCATTTTCCAGCTCAGGCTACAGTATAATCATTGATTTCTTCTGGAAATAAACTGCAGTAGTTTGTGGCATTTTGGGAGACTGGTAATATAGTATATCAATAGAAAAGTCAGTCCAGTCTGGACGAAGAGACTATTTCACTTTGTTGAATTGATGTGTGTGTGTTATCTCTATACAAAAAATGTTGTTATAAGTTGAGTATCATTTTAACAGAAGCTATTTCCATGTGCATGCTCATGGAGTAACAAAATCAGTTTACATGCCAAATATTCTTAGGGAGACCTCAAACCCACCAAATGGGCTCTGTTTAGAAGATGCACAATTTACTGCAAATTAACAAAATGGAAAACCAATTACAAATGTAAAGTTTTAGATGCAGCATCTGATGCCATGATTTAATTCTACAATCAGCATCATTGATAACAGTGTAATAGATATCTATCAATAACTAGGAAACATCTGTGTTTTATATATAATTTCAGGGCTTTGTATTAAACATTTTACAACAGAGGAAAGATTTTTTAGTCAGACTTTTTATAATCTCCCTAAGCTTATAAGAAGGCAAAGAGGCATATTTTCAAAGCACTTTGGGAGGCTAAGTTCCATAGGTTTCTATGGAACTTTGGGAGACTGTGAGATACACTTATTTTACTGAATTTGAGGACATGCTCCATCAATAAGCTCAAGGTGAGCTACAAAATACATACAGTATTTATGCATCTAATTCAAACAGAACAAATTTAATAAAATAATGCAATTACAATTTTCAATCACCATTACTTAATTGAATACTGAACCTTTATTTAAAATAAAACATTGAATTTACATTTAGCTAACACATTTCTGAAAATTCCAGACTCTCCAATGCATTTTAAAAGAGGAACAGCATGAGTACCTTGCAAATTCATAGGAATCTGAATCCACAGCTTAGGATCCATACACTCAAAAGCACAATTCAAGGCTGACACTAGTTTAATTCCATTTGGATTTTGAATCAAACCTTGTTGTGAAGACCTCAATTTCCTAGATGATTCCTAGGGTAAATAGATAGATAGATAGATAGATAGATAGATAGATAGATAGATAGATAGATAGATAGATAGATAGATAGATAAAGTTAGTTTAATATACTTGATAATTAACAGGCAGCTAATGTAGATGGAGGGGAGTAACCTAATCAGAAGATTTCTTTTTTGTTAAAAGCGCCGCTATATTTCTTAGCAATTGAAGTCTCTTCATCTGATATTTATGGAGATCGCAATACAGGGCACAACTGGCAGACTTGGCTAATTGCAGCACATCCTGGATCAAAGTACCTGGCTTTCACTCTTTACTGTCTTCAGATATCGTCCTTTTTAAAGACCTTGGATGAGATTTATTTTTTACTTAGAGAATTTTCGACAGACATCAGATTCAGCTCAAGCCACATTCAGGAGAGACACCTCGCTTTAATTTTTCACAGTCTGTATAATATGGTAACAGAGTAAAATAAAACGTTTCAAAACATTGGTTCTTTGCAGATTAAAACTTAAGACTCAAACAAATTTAAGTTACTTTTCAGTTATCTTGA